>NC_084897.1:26924627-27199627 GCF_958979055.1 Alnus glutinosa | reverse complement strand
CCCTAAACCCCAAACCCTAAACCCCAAACCCTAAACCCTAAACCCTAATCCATATCATTTACCGAATACCTTCGACGAGCTTCGTTAAGCTTTTCGCTGAAAAAAGCAATGGGATGACCTTCTTGACTTAAAACACCCCCAATTCCTACATGTGAAGCGCCACAAGCCACTTCAAAGACTTTAGAGAAATCTGGCTATTTCAGAACCGGTGCTTGTCCCATCTTTTCTTTAATCTCAGCGATGGCCTTGGTGGCTGCCGCACTCCAAGAGAAACTCTTGGCTTTCAAACACTCGGTGATTGGGGTCATTATAGTGCTGAAGCCCCGAATAAAATCGTCGGTAAAATGTGGCCAGCCTGTGGAAGCTTCGGACCTCAAAGAAAGTACGAGGTATGGGCCAATTCTGGACAACTTGTACCTTGGCGTTTATGCTTTAATTCAAACTCTCAAACATTGGCGTCCTTACTTGATCCATAGAGAATTTGTTCTTTATGCTGATCATGATTCTTTGAAGCATTTGAATTCCCAAAGTAAGTTAAATGCGAGGCATGCCCGCTGGATGGATTATTTGCAGCAGTTCGTGTTCGTCATTAAACACAAAGCGGGGACTAAGAATAAAGTGGCAGACGCCTTAAGCCGGAGACCACAATTGCTGCATATTTCCTCAACTAACTTTGCTGGTTTTGACAGTATCAAAATGCAATACGCCGAAGATGTGGATTTTGGTAGCACTTGGAGCAATTTATCCACTAATGCAAATGTATCTGGTGGTGAATATTCCCTGCAGGAGGGTTACTTATTCTATGGCACCCGATTGTGCATCCCCCGTGGATCATTTTGCGAGTTCTTAATCACCGAGCTCCATGGCAGAGGCTTAGCAGGGCATTTCGGGTATGATAAAACTTATGCCATTGTTGCTGACCGGTTCTTTTGGCCTCGAATGCGTAAAGATGTTCATACGGTGGTGGACCGTTGTCGGATTTGCCAAATAAACAAAGGCACCAAGCACCACGCGGGGCTCTATACCCCTCTTCCATTTCCGGACAAGCCGTGGCGACACCTTAGCATGGATTTTGTTCTTGGGTTACCCAAGACTAGTTGGCAGCATGATTCCATCATGGTGGTCGTGGATCGCTTCTCCAAGATGTCCCATTTCATCCCCTACCACAGGACCTATGATGCTTCCCAAGTTGCTGCATTATTTCTGCAGGAAGTGATTCGATTACACGGTGTTCCAGTCACCATTGTTTCCGACCGTGACGTCAAGTTCGTAAGTTATTTCTAGAAAACTTTATGGACCAAAATGGGGACGAAACTGATGTTCTCTAGCGCCTTCCATCCCCAAACCGACGGTCAAACCGAAGTGACCAACCGAAGCTTGGGCAATTTATTACGTTGCCTTGTTGCCAATCATATCACCAGCTGGGACCTCACTCTTCCCCAAGCGGAATTCGCCTTCAACAATTCCGTTAATAGGTCCACTGGGTGCACACCTTTTGAAGTGTTCTATGGGTTTCGACCCCACACTCCCCTCGATCTCAATCCGCTCCCTTTACCTCTTAGACCAAGTGAAGCTGTGCTAGATTTTTCTAGTTATATGAAGGACATTTATGAAGAAGTCAAGTGGCGCCTTACCCTTAGCACAGAATCCTACGCGGCTTTCGCTAATGCAAAACGCAAGGACAGACAATTTGAGGTTGGTGATATGGTTCTTATCCGCTTGAGACCGGAACAATTTCCCCTGGAAGTTTTACCAAGCTGCATGCCCGCCGCGCCGGACCCTTTCGAGTCATAAAAAAGTTGGGCACCAACGCGTATGTCATTGACTTACCTCCTGATTTTGGTATTAGCCCAATTTTTAACATCGAAGATATCACTGAGTTTAAGGGTGATTCCACTGCCTTGCCTACAGCCACAACTCTGGAAGCACCAAACGCACTTACTCTTCGTGTTCCCCCTCACACCACTCCTCGAGATGAAATTGCCTCTATCCTTGATCATCAATTTGTTACAACACGTCGAGGCGGCTATTACAAATTCCTTTACAGTGGAAAAATTGGCCCAGCTCCGACTCAGTTTGGTTCCAAGCCTCGGAACTCCAACGCCTACACCACGACTTATTTGCTGAATACGTTCGGCACAACTTGTCGGAGTCAAGTTTTTAGGGGAGCCGGCAATTGATGTAAATCAGGATGCTTAACAGAGGATTGTTAGGAGATTGCTATTGCGTGAATCATGGGTGACAGAAGATATTCCTTGAATCATGGTAATAAAAGATTTTCAGGATGCTTGACAGAGGATTGTTAGGGGATTGCTAATTTCCATAAGTTATTGTTATTCTTTCCTAGTTTAAGTTTGTATTTTCCCAGTTTGTTATTTGTTTCCTAGTTTGCTTCTTATATTGTAATCGTTGGTTTGCTATTTATAATGGGAAGAAAAGAGAACAAGGCAGTAGCCATCTTTTGTTGAGAGAATTATCAGTTTTGGAGAGAGTCCAAACTGTAGAGAGATTATGCTGTCTTCTTTTGAGAGTTTGCACCACGTGGGCCTCACCCAAATGCTCTAGTACCCATCCAGAGTTTCCGACCTCCAGTTGGCAAGAAATTTTACGAGTGTGCTGATCTAGTCGAGGCGATCGTATCGACAGTAGAACGAAGTATTTCGAGTTCGTTTGCCCTCCAATTAGGGTTGGCAATTCGGGTTCGTGTCAACCCGACTGACCCGATTACATAAACGGGTCTGACACGAACCCGACCCGATTATTAATCGGGTTGTGACACGCAACCCAAACACGACCCGATTAATAATCGGGTAACCCGAACACGACCCGACAAACACAACTAATAAACGTGTCACCCGTTTACCCGACACGACCCGGCATCAATTTCATATAATATGCATGTTTTTTCATATGCTTTTAGTTTTTTTACCTTCAAATTAGCACTGTCATTGACTCATTCGGTTTCTCCACCGAGAACAATCCAGAATTTCATTACTCACACAAGAAATCAACCCAAAATCAAACACCCAAAATCAAAATATAACATTCACCAAAGAACCCAATCGCCTCTACATCCAGAACCTAACGACAATACCCAACAACGATAACAACCCACCAAAACTTATTATTCTCAATTAACCAAATGAATCCAACAATCACCAAAACGGCAAAACCAATACCCTTTTGGTGTCGAATTTCATAAGAGAACAAATCCCAACCTAATCGGTTTAGAACCGAGATAACTACATCAAAACACCCAAATTTCATCTTCTCTCATTCATCAATCAACCCAAGAAATTTAGACATAAATCTTACAAAATCACTAGGAATTACCTCTGGAGCAGCTTCTGAGCTTGGGAATCACTGGTATTGGGTGTGGGTCTGTCACCTATGGCACCAACACAGCTTGCGGGTGGGCGGCGTGCGGGCGGAGTGCGGGCTACTGGGCAGTGGGCTAGCCGGCTAGGGTTCGGCGATTCATAGAACAGAATGGTTGAATGGGCAAAAATAAAATCGTGTTTGATACTTTGATTTGGGCATTTGGGGCTTTCAGGCTTTGGGCATTCCCGCATCCGGCATTTCCATTTTTTTATTTTTTTATTTTTAATACAACCGGGTCAAAATCGTGTCGGAATCGGGTTGACCCGATTTCGACCCCGAACCCGATTATATAAAACTCATACCCGATTTTCCCGTGTCGTGTTCGTGTCAGATTTGCGGGTCGTATTAAAAATTGTCAACCCTACCTCTAATGTTAACAATGACTCAATAAAAAAGTTTGATAGTCTCGATTGGCGGGCAAAAGGACAGACTGCTGAGAATAATTAAATGCAGTTGACTGGTTTTAACACTTTTATTGGTATCCACTTAGTGCTCCTCAACGTTCTCATGTTTCCCTTAAATGTATGCGACTCTTTGACTCTCGTGGTTCTAGCTTTTGGGTCTAAAGATGGCCTTTACAGTTTTCATAGAAATACAAAAAGAAATGCCAAATGAAGAGTTTTATATATATATATATATATATAACAAGAGAGAGATTTTTTATTTTTTTTTGTAAATTACAAGAGAGATATTTTTAAGTGATTTATATCTACTACTCAGTCAAGTGGCACTTCTCGTGAGTTGTATCAAAACATTAATTATGACCATTCGCCCTTTCCTATCTCCCGTGCCGTCAGTATAACTTTTCTACAGGGCAGCCTGCAAGGCCGGCAATTGCATATACTCCTCTTTGTCCGATATCCATCAGTTTATTTGATTTTTTTTTTTAGTCAAGTTTATTTGATATTAACTGCACATATTCAATACCCTAATCCACCCTTTGTTGTTGTATTAATAAACCCTTTTGTTTTTGAAAGAGTTCTGCCCACCGAATAGGGAAAACAGGTGCGTTCATATGCTTGTGGAAACGATTAATCATTTTACTCGAGTGATGCGCCTAATCTGGATAAATGTCTCTGGACAATTGAGGTTTTCTCAAAATTCAATAGCTGTTGAAAGAAATTTAGGACTCAAAACTCAACAGAAATATAATAGTTAGTTTCAATCTTGACTTAAAAGTTTTTTTTTTTTTTTTTTTTTTTTGGACAGTTATGGGTGCAATATCTTCCTTTTGAATGTATTTAATTGTACCAATAATTGTGTTCTAAATAAGGAAAAATAGCGTAATTTAGAACACAATTAAATTTTTTTTCTCTCTAAAAAAAATAATAACTGTGTTCTAAGTAACGCTATTTTTCCTTAGTGAAAATGAGGAGATTTGACTGTCAATTCATTATTTTTATCAGATTATTAATTTCTTTATCCTTTACGATAAGAAAAGAATTTTAAGCACAACCATTGGAAGATTTTAAACATTTTCAAGAAAGAATATAGTTATTTTCTTATTTAAACTTGAAAGAATATAATCATTTTTTTGGAGCCAAATAATGCCTTGAAAAGTCCGAAGGACCAAAAGATAAAAATAAAATACGAATTTGAAATTGAAAGGATAGGATGAATAAGAGAGATTTTTTCGGAATATAAACCAATACAAGTGGTACGAACGCTGGGTGCACTGGCTGGAATTTTGGCACCTTCCCGCCCCCATACGAGCGGTACTCTATTTGAATTATATACTAGCTATTAAAAAAAAAAAAAAAAATTATATACTCGCAGTACAGTTACGGACTCAAGACGGGGTTTTTTTTTTGAAGAAAAAAAAATAAAAAAAAACCCCGTCTTGAGTCCGTAACTTCTTCTTTTTTTTTTCTTTTTTTTTTTTTTTTTATGAAAGGGTTAGATAACTTAGATCTGATATTTTTCATCCCAAAAAAAAAAAAAAAGGTGGGTCCTCTTCTTCTTCTCTTCTTTTTTTTTTTTTTTTTTCTTTCTTTAATCCGGGCGTCTCAGGGTTTTATTTTTTTTTTTCCAAACTTAGTGGATTTTGATTTTCTAACAAAAGTTACCAAATATCCAGATTAAGATAAATTAATTATTATCTCGTTTAGAAATTATTCAGTGGTAGAAAAATCACTGATAACTTGAGGGTAAGTGTAACGATAGCTCCGAAAGAACGTCTGACTATTGAAGCAAAAGCTCATCAATTCCTCTTTCCATTTATAATACTCTCGTGACTCCGACCCATCCTCTCTCTCTCTCTCTCTCTCTCTCCAGTATCCTCCGGCTCTCCCCCTTCACGCCTTTTTCGGATGAACTGGTGACTGGCTCTTTTAGCTCGGATCTCGCTTATGTTTCCCCTGTTTCTTCCATTTTTAAATTTCACGAATAATTCCACATTATTCATTTTCAATGAGTATCTGATTGTAAGAATCTGTTTGATTTTGAATGTCCTTTTTTTTTGTAGCTTTCGATCACTTTCTGTAATCCGGGTCGATCTCTCAAACATAATTCTTATTGAGGTTCAATGTATTATCCCCTCAATGCCGAAGCACTAGTTTCTTGATTGTCTTATAAACCTAGAGATGTTTTGTTTAACTTATGTTTCTGATGTATAACGTGCGTCTGTATGTGTGGTTGGATCTGTAATCTCTACCTCCATGTTTGGCGTTCTGATTTTGGGATTTGTTCATACCATTTTTATCCTTTCGGGATCTATTTTCTACTTTCTTATTGACTTAATTTTAAAAATTAATAAATTTATAGCTAAGGGTTCGGGATGATGGAACCTTTTGGTTGTTCCGCCGAACTTGCTCTCTGTTCACTGGTGTCTTAATTTATAGTATTTCATCAAGAATGGTTTCTTCTTCTTTTTTGTGTGTATGTTTGTGTGTCAAATGATTGAAATGCTGCCTCGATATTAAGTTTATTTTCACATAGCTAAACCTTTTCTTTTATATGAATAATTGGGTACAATTTTTCTTATCTTGAGCAATATGATGTTACCAGTCAGCGAAGCTAATCCTTCAATGCCTTTGTTTTATTTATTTATTTAATTTTTGCAGTTTCATGTAATCATTGAGGAGCTCAAAGTTGTGTTCATGTAAAGTAGACCTTCAGTTTATCATGTGATTTTAGCTAAATGACGATTGATATGCAACCGTCTATGGCACAAAGTGTGGGAACTAGTAGGTCTTCCTTTAGCTCTAGCAATGGTATTGAGGATACTCCTTTCCACAACTCTGCTGCCATTTCAAATGGGGATGATTACGACAGTGATACTTCTAATTTTGCACCACCGTAAGTGTCATGTATTCCTTTTGAGCTATGTTTATGACCACTTCAATGATTTATTTTCGTTCACAAGTGATAGATTGAATCCATTATGGCTTTTCTTCTTTAGTTTTTTAAAATGCATATTCAATGACCTTGTGTGGCTAGTTGTAAAGATCATTAGTAGGAGAAATAGCAAATTTTAGCATTTGAAATTTAGATTTTAGTTAGAAGTTGTGAACAATATACCCTAGATTAGACTGCTGAAGCTCTTCATTAATTGTTTCAGAATTTGTGCCACAGAGAACAAAACTCCCCCCCCCCCCCCCCCCCATCCCTGGTGGGGACTTCCACTTTCAGCCCACTCCTTTGCATATGTTTTATATACCTTATTATGTTTGCTTGTTCTCTTTTTTGTTTTTGCAATGGGCATGGATGTTCTCTTGATAGTAATTTTTCCACTTTTCCACTTTTGCTTCTTTAAATCAATGTTTAGTGTCACAAAGGTCATGTTAGTTGCAGTTTACTTGTATACAAATTTTTCCAGCTGCCACCCACCCTTGCCACCAAGCAAGTCCTCTTCCCCATGATAAGGGGAAGGTCTTGGTGTTCAGCCCATGGGAGAGGGAAGGTTATCTCCCATGTGTACCACAATTTTTTGACTGCTCAATTAATTGGAAAGATGGGGGGAGGGGGGGAGGTGCACTTTGTCCTGCCATTAACTTTAGTAAACTTTATTCTTGTTTCTTGCAGTACACCGACGACCCTTTCAATGGCTATTCCAGAAGAACTTGCTGGTGCTATACCCTTGATTAATAGATTCCAGGTGGGAAGATATATCTTCTACCTTTTAACATGATATGCTCTAAGCCTAAAATGTAATGCTTCTAATTCAAGATTTTCTTCTTCTCGCTATAATTAAATCACCTCAAACCACATTAAGCACATCGTTTCTTGCTTTTGGTCCATGGTAGTTGGTATTAATTATCTTCTGCGTCGTTTGTTCTTCATAGGTGGAGGGATTTTTAAGGTTGATGCAGAAACAGATTCAGTCCGCTGGAAAACGCGGATTTTTTTCTAAAAAATCTGTAGGCCTACAAGTTCGATTCACATTTGAGGATATGCTATGTTTCCAAAAGGTAATGACATGTTCTGTTCATGTTACCATGTTCTGTTATAACTAGCATACTCATGAAGACCTAAATCACAAAATTTTACAGGATTCTATACCAACTTCGCTACTCAAAATTAATAGTGACCTAGTAAGCCGAGCAACAAAACTGTTCCAGATAATTTTGAAGTACACGGGAGTTGATTCATCTGATCGGGTTACTTCGACAAGTTTAGATGAACGGATCGAGCTTGTTGGAAAATTATACAAGCATACTTTGAAACGTTCAGAGCTCCGAGATGAACTTTTTGTTCAGATTTCAAAACAAACAAGAAATAATCCTGATAGGTATGCCTCTAATTTGATACTGAGTTTTTATGATTAATAAATTTGGGGCCTGTAATTATAGTGTTAGGATAGTAACAAACAAAATGCCCCACTCCTTGACATTCGTAATAGTTATAGGATCTCCTTTGCTGAGCCTTTTATGAAGCAATCCCTCCAAGTATATGGCCAACCTTTCCAATTAGAACTACTATCATTCCTATGCTTGATTCTGTTTATCACACTTGATTTTGCTATTACAGGCAATACTTGGTCAAAGCATGGGAGTTGATGTATTTGTGTGCTTCTTCCATGCCTCCTAGTAAGGACATTGGTGGATATCTATCAGAGTATGTTCATAATGTGGCCCATGGTGTGAGTGCAGATTCCGAGGTTCAAGTGCTTGCATTAAATACATTAAATGCTCTGAAGCATGCTGTTAAGGCTGGTCCCAGGCATACAATACCAGCACGAGAGGAGATTGAGGCTCTTTTAACTGGTCGAAAACTTACAACTATAGTATTTTTCTTGGACGAAACTTTTGAAGAAATCACGTATGACATGGCAACCACTGTGGCTGATGCTGTTCAGGTACTTTTAAGCCTTCTCTACTATTATGTCCATCTGAATATTCATATCTATCTGTATATGTACTTTTTTGTTGAGGTACTTTTATGCTCTTTTATGATAGGCTTATTTTTAAGTCGTCTTTTTGCACTTTTTTGTCCTTTATTGATTTTTAAAGCACTTCACATCAATTAAATTCATTTATATCCATTTCAGGAGCTTGCAGGGATAATTAAACTGTCAGCATACTCTAGCTTTAGTTTGTTTGAATGCCGTAAAGTTGTTACTGGCTCTAAATCACCTGATCCTGGGAATGGTATCTATTCTATTTACTTCTTGATTATTTCTGAGTCAGATTTACAAAAATAGTCATCTATTCTGGACTTTGTTGTCATGCAGAGGAGTATATTGGATTAGATGATAACAAATACATTGGGGATCTGCTGGCAGAATTCAAGGCAGCAAAGGATCGAACTAAAGCAGAAATTTTGCACTGCAAACTGACATTTAAAAAAAAGCTATTTCGTGAATCAGATGAAGCTGTGACAGATCCAATGTTTGTGCAATTGTCATATGTTCAAGTATGTAATTTCTTATTTCAATGACTAGTGATACTCATTTTGAAGTTTACAGTACCGCTTGGTCAACATTATGGAAATGCTTTCTTGTTCTTTTAAGTGCAAATGTTGCTTTCATCAATGAGAGATGCATCTCTGATTTCCTAATTAAACGGTTTCCATTGTTACTTTCTTACATTGTTGATATCTAATTATTTTGTTACAGTTGCAACATGATTATATATTGGGAAATTATCCTGTTGGAAGAGATGATGCTGCACAGCTGTCTGCACTGCAGATCTTGGTTGAGATTGGATTTGTTGATAACCCTGAATCCTGCACGTGAGTTTTTGTTACTATGTCTTACTCCATTTTTTTTGCCCTTCCTTTCTTTGTCACTTATGCTTTTGTGGTGTTTATCTTGCTTTCGTATTCATAGTGATTAGAAACATAGGGAGGTATTTTTTACTTATCAATTTCCATAAGCAGTTGTTTTGTACTCTAATAAATTTGAATTTGTTGAGATAAATGTTTTCAGTGACTGGAATTCACTTTTGGAACGATTCCTTCCGAGACAAATTGCTATAACACGAGCAAAGCGGGAATGGGAATTGGATATTCTTTCTCGTTACCGTTCTATGGTAAGTTTGAAATTCCTTGTGCATCAATGAGTATCTTGCTCCAAAGGGAAATAGTGTTATAAGTTCATTTCATATTCTTCCCGTAAGTTTTCTTGTAATTTTGCTTTGAAGTATTTGCAAGATATTTCAACTCATTAGAATAAGACCTTATTCTTTTATTTTAGCGTATTGAGACCTCTCTATTTTTTAAAAATATCTTTTACTTAACCTTGTCTCCCTCACCTCGCTTGGGGTAACATTTTGTGGTCTACTTCAAGTCTTTTCCCCTATTTTGGTTGTCTCACTATTTTTTCATGCATGTACCATTACCTGTCTTCCACTTAAAGGCTAACCTATACTGCTGCTATCACTGTACGTTCAACAATTCTTAACTGAAAATTTTACATTTGTTGTCTACTAGGAACATTTGACAAAAGACGATGCGAGACAACAATTTCTGCGAATATTGAGAACACTTCCCTATGGGAATTCAGTTTTCTTTAGTGTTCGTAAGATTGATGATCCTATTGGACTTCTGCCAGGACGAATAATTTTGGGCATTAATAAGAGGGGGGTAGGTCTTAAGTTATAAGTTTTATGCACATATTGCAAAATTGTTTTTTGCATTGTAGCCTTCCACTTACTTTACGTTTATTTGTTTGCTCATTTGCCCATAGGTTCATTTTTTCCGCCCAGTTCCAAAGGAGTATCTACATTCTGCCGAGTTACGAGACATAATGCAATTTGGTAGTAGCAATACTGCTGTTTTCTTTAAGATGAGAGTTGCAGGCGTTCTTCATATATTTCAGTTTGATACCAAGCAGGTTTTGATCACCTCTCTTATTTATACACCATTGTTCCAGTGCTAGAGTTTCTCAGCCTCTAAACTATTTTATACTTTCATGTCTTAGTAGTGATTTCTCTATTGTTGTAGGGAGAAGAAATATGCGTTGCTCTCCAAACGCATATAAATGATGTCATGTTGCGCCGTTACTCTAAAGCCCGGTCTACTGCTAGTAGTTCGATTAATGGAGATCTTTCTAACAACTTTAAACCTCCTAGCTTGGAAGTGCATGAGAAACGTGTTCAAGATTTGTCTAAAGCTCTTGAAGAATCTCAAAAGAATGTTAATCAAGTAAGACTTAAAATGAAATTCCAATAGATTGAATTATGGTTGAATAAATTGACAATGAACAAAAGCATCCATTATCATATTCCAATGTCACTATCCCATGAGATGTGGGGATAGGTAACTGATCATTTAGCAGCTGCTTTGATTGCACATATATGAGAAGAAATCAAGAACCAATCATTATGGAGTTATACCATGTCAATATATTGAAATCTACACTTGCTCAACTAAAGTACCACCAAGGTCCGACAATTGAGCTTTATAGGTAAAATTGCACCATCTAAGTTTTTTTTTCTTAAACAACCTTAGGTTAGATATTAAGACTAAATCTTTCATGATTGCTTGGACCCTTTTGCTCTTCATGGACCGATACATGTACTGAATACTCATATCATCAAATTGACCCCTGGGTCTGAAACCCAAGTTTTCTTTGTGAAATCTTTTCTTTCTTGCCAATTAGGCTTCCTATTTGTGTGGTACAAATGGCCTTTCTTTAATTTTCTTTTTTTGATTTCTTAGATTTGTGTTCTTCTTTTTCTCTGGATTAGGGGTATCTTGTATACATCTTGTGTACTTTGAGTTGCGCTCATGTCCTTTTCTGAAATATACATTACTTATAAAAATAAAAAATAAATAAATAAATAAGATTCTTTTATGTATACCATCGTTTAAGAAGTTGTAATGTATCTCTCTCATGGAACTACAACCAAGATTGATGTTGAGTTTTTTTTATTTAGTTGTTGGAAGACTTGCGTGATAAGCAAAAGCAAGAAGTAAAACTGCAAGAAGAGCTAGAGGAATTGAAAGAATCCTTGAGATCTGACAAGCAAAACCTAGCAAAAGTTACTTGCGATCGTGATAGACTTAGATCATGGTGTGATGAAAAGGATAAGGCACTTCAGGTCAGTATGATTAACATCATGGAATTAGCATTTATTTCTTTATCCTAGCACTGATTTTGAAATCTATTAGGCTGCACTGCTGGAGAAAAGGAGCATGGAAGCAAGGTTGGCCAAGTTGGGGGATCTTATGATAGAGAAGAATACCAAAAAAGATTTGATTGGGGCTGATACCCAGGTAAAGTTTGTTGGAAATGCATTTCATGCTTTCAATATAGATGTATCTGTTAGAGTTAATTCATGTGTTCTAGATGATCTCTTCTATCAACATAGTGGGTTTTCTATGTGATGGACAAATAAATCTGGATTATGGGTGGTGTTTAACACAGTTGTTACAAAAGCTCCAAGATGAGTTAAAGCTTCGTAGTGAGGAGTTGCATGCAGCAGAAGACACTATAAAGAAGCTGGTTAATGAAAAAATATCATTGGAAGAAAGGATATCTGGACTTGAAAAGAACAAAGCTGATGAGGTAATATTGTTTCCACTTGAATTTGATTTTAGGAATCTCTATTGTTTTCACGGGTTATGAATTCATATACATAGTAATTATTGAAATGCAGATAGACTTTATTGAGAAAAACTTTGAGCAAGAACGTAAAGCCTTAAAGTTTCAAGTGCTTGAACTTGAAAAGAAGCTTGAAGGGGTCACACAAGAGTTGGCTGTTGTTGAGTCAACTCTTGCTGTCAGGAACTGTGATTTGGCTTCATTACAAAATAATCTAAGGGAATTAGAGGAATTGAGAGAAATGAAAGAGGTTTGATACTTTCATCTTATTCCTAATTCTCTATGTTTTAGTATTCTACTTTAATTGCATCACAATATTTCAGGCCTTGATATGAATGTATTTCAACAAAGTACATTTTGCTTATTACTTTCCACTTGCATTTAGGACATCGATAGAAAGAATGAGCAAACTGCTGCCATTTTGAAGATGCAAGGGGCTCAACTTGCTGAGTTGGAAGAGCTTTATAAGGAGGAACAAGTTTTAAGAAAGCGCTATTTTAATACTATTGAAGGTTGGCATTTTCTAAAACCTTCAAAATGGAGTGCGTTGGTGTTTATTTTTGTTATGTCTAGAATAATCTTTATAAATGACATGAGCAAAATATTGTCCCTTTGATACATTTCAGATATGAAAGGCAAGATCAGAGTTTTTTGTCGATTAAGACCTCTTAATGAGAAAGAGACTGCTGAAAAAGAAAGATATGTACTTACAAGTCTTGATGAGTTTACAGTTGAACATCCGTGGAAAGATGATAAAGCCAAGCAGCATATATACGATCATGTATTTGATGGCAGTGCTACCCAAGAAGACGTGTTTGAGGATACAAGGGCAAGTTTGATTGAGTTTGAATACATTATCAACTTAGGGGATCTTAGCTTGTAAATATATAGTCTAATTTTATTTTATAATTATGTCTTTTACTTTTGTTATTACAATGCAGTATTTGGTGCAATCTGCTGTAGATGGGTATAATGTGTGCATATTTGCTTATGGTCAAACTGGTTCTGGAAAGACATTTACAATATACGGATCTGAAAACAATCCTGGACTTACTCCCCGAGCTACAGCAGAACTATTTAAAATTATAAGACGAGATGGCAACAAATTCTCATTTTCATTGAAGGTGATTTTTCCCAATGCCATATAATGAACTGATATTACAGCTTAAATTATTTTTTCAGTAAACTTTTGTATCAATTGTATGATTAACTTTATTTATGAGCTTGAATGTTACAACCCTCATCCAAAATCAAGTTGTAGTTGTTGCTCTCTTACTTTTCCTTATCTGCATGATAATGTTTCTAATTAGTTGTCCGTCTTTATGATTTGTGTGTGTGTGTGTGTGTATGTATATATATTGTCTTAGAATTGACATCGATCTTGTATTAATGCAGGCATATATGGTGGAGTTATACCAAGATACACTTATAGATCTTCTTTTACCAAAAAATGCTAAACGCTTAAGATTGGAGATTAAGAAAGATTTAAAGGTAAGTGTTGTTATCCAGTACCCCTGTGATTTATATTCCTATGAGAAATATTATAAAGGTGTCATTCTATTAAATGGTTAATGTTATCATTTATGATTGGTCCATTTAATTAATGTCATTCCCCTTAAGATGCTCTTGATATTAAGGTATTTTGTGATGTTAGGGCATGGTATCTGTAGAAAATGTGACGGTTGTATCGATTTCAACATTTGAGGAATTGTGGAGCATTATTCAAAGAGGATCTGAACAACGGCATACATCTGGAACTCAAATGAACGAAGAAAGTTCAAGATCTCATCTGATACTCTCAATTGTTATTGAAAGTACCAACCTTCAAACTCAGTCTGTTGCGAGAGGAAAGGTATCGTCATTATCAGTTATAGTATTTTATCTATGAATATATGATGAGATCAGCTTTTATGCATTTTGGCTATGGTGTATGTACATGGTTTTGCATATACTGTCTTGCTCTTTTGTCATTCAATGTTATGAAGGATCAATTTAAGTGTGATGATGTATAGAGTGAGATTGAAGCCTTGTCTTGGTTACTTGTTGAGTTGACTTTTTATTTTTATTTTTATCTTTTTAATCTTTGACCATCAAATGATTTCACATGCAGCTAAGTTTTGTGGATCTTGCTGGTTCAGAAAGAGTGAAGAAATCAGGCTCTTCTGGTAGTCAACTTAAGGAAGCTCAAAGCATCAATAAATCACTTTCAGCGCTTGGGGATGTTATTAGTGCATTGTCTTCTGGTGGTCAACACATACCTTATAGGAATCACAAGTTAACAATGTTAATGAGTGATTCACTTGGTGGTAATGCCAAAACACTCATGTTCGTAAATGTATCACCAGCTGAATCAAACTTGGATGAGACATACAATTCCCTAATGTATGTTTTCTGTCTGTATTACTTTGTGTCTATTCTTTTCTTTTGGGGTGGGCTTGGGAAGCTTGGACCTCATCCTTCCCTCCTCTCCCTCACTAGTTATACTTGAAGTTGGGTGATAATTAACTACGTAGGCTAAAACTATAGGAAATACACTGTTGCAAAAGGTTGCTTCATGCTTACTCATCCTTAACGCATATGGAATCCTATCCAAGTTTATAAGCAAGGAACTATGGCCTTAGAATGTGAACTGTCATTATTATAGAGATTTATGTTTATTGCTTGATGATTTTAGAAAATTTCATGATTTTAAGGTATTAAGCTTTATAGTTTCAATTCCAACTTTGCTAGTGGCATATTGATATGGGACAACATTTTTGGTTATGGATTATTTTTAGATCAATTAGAAATTTGACATCTTGCAGCCTTTGACACTGCCTTGATTAGCTACTGTTCTTTCCTTTTAAATTTATAGTATACAAGTGTTTGTTCTAACAATGCTTTGCCTCTATGCTTATCCAGGTATGCATCTAGAGTTCGATCAATTGTGAATGATCCAAGCAAAAATATTTCATCCAAAGAGGTAGCCCGATTGAAAAAGTTGGTTGCTTATTGGAAGGAGCAAGCTGGTAGGAAAGGCGATGATGAGGAGTTTGAAGAAATTCAAGAAGAACGGCCAGCAAGAGATAGGACAGATGGCCGTCATTCTATGTAATGTTTCTATTATGCGAGTTGCTTGTAACTTTTCCTATATATGAAAAATACTTGAGAAGTTGCTAGGCAGGGCTTTGGGGCACGTGAGCTAGGGCATTGGCAAGGTTGACCATATTGGTGAACACAAGCAGATTGAGTACCTTCTAAGTTACTATCATGTTGTGAAGTCTTGATCTTGCTCCAACATTGTACTAAAGCTAGAGGTGCTGTAATTAGTTTAGCAGGATTAAGTTGTATAGCCGAATAGTGTGTATATTTTGCTTTCTATATCCTACATCTCGTTGGTGACAATTGAGTCTATTATAGGACTTCATTGCACAGATGATAGGAATGATCACGCAAGTGCCAAATTAAATTATTTTAACCATAAAATGAGAGTTTTAGAAATATCTTACATCTAATAACTCATTATGAGCGCTTATAGTGGTACAAAAAAATAATAATAATAATAAAAAAAAAAAAAAAAATTGAAGTTCATGCAAATTCTAAGCCTATCTGTACAATAATTAGACTCAACTTTAGTTTTTACATTTTAAATTACAAAAAAAATTTCTAAAGAATATCAATTTTCTTTAAAAAAAAAAAAAAAATCTCTATATATATATATATATATATATTGCATATCAAAAATTACTATAAGGCAAAGATGCCAAATGTGTTTAGTCGTTGCGACCTGATTCCAGGCCCTAATACTTTTTATCTCAAGGCCTCCTTTTCTAAGGAGGCACAGATTAACTATACGTTACTTTTGAATAAAAAAAAAAAAGAAGAAGAAAAATATGGGATATATAGATATAAGTATCAAGGTATGTATTTTAGTAACTAAGTAATATATATTATATTTATAAAGGTTACTTAATATTTAATCATTATATGATTTAAGTATTATCATTAGATACTTATGAATTATTATATCACATTTCTAATGATCTAAGATTTAAGATAATATGAAATGTGAGATCACATAATCATATAATAATATTTACATTATATGATTATATAATCTAAGTATTATCATAATTAAAAGAAAAAAATATATATAAATTTAAATAATTTAGATTATATAATTATATGGTCGTATGCATTATCATCCGAATTTAGATCACATGATTTAACATATATGATTAGATTATATATATATTCACCCCATTATATCTACTTTTTGTCAGCCGATAAAGTTGACCTGATATTCTTCAAAACATATTGTAAAGAATTTTATGATTCTGGTCAGTCTTGGGGAAGAATCTCATCTTCTAAATTTCATATAAAACAAAGAAAGCACCATGTTTAGAATGATGTGAGAAGCTGATATGGTCGTCGAGCTAGAAAGTCTAGGTTCAAATAGTAATTACCGAATTTCATGATCGGGCTTGGAAACTTGCAGTAATTCAAGGAATAGCATAATGCTCTTTTGTCAAAATCGTTATAGATGCTTTAATTTTATTTTATTTTATTTTATTTTTTTCTTTTTACAAATTACCTATTTATGGGACCTATTATTCCTTTTGTCAAAATCCTTGCAGAGGCCTTATTTAATTTTTTTTTTTTTTTTTTTTCTACAAACCTATCTTATGGGAGCCTTGTTTCACTTGGGGTCTTAGGCAACCGTCTAAGCCGCCTAATGAAAGAGTCGGTCCTGAATCCTAGGTTGAGTAGTAGAATTTGTACAATAAAAGTTGCTCAAAATTTTAATGACACTCAAAAATGTCGAGTTGACAGTCAGAACCAAAGAAAGTGATTGTCCCTTTCTTAAGTGGCTTGCTGTGGTCAAACTACCAAATCATTTTGCAATTAAATTATATTTGTTTGCCATGCATGAGCATGGTTCAAATAAGCAGGGAAAGGATGATAGGAAATCCAAGAAATAAGAATGCTAACTCAGGATTTGGGTTTATTTAGGTGAAAATGGACACCTTGAAGAAGATATTGGTCATGCTATGTAAACATGGCACTTCAATATATGAAGCAGTAATATCATAAGAGTTTATACCATTCTTGGTTAAGTTTTTACACATTTTAAGGCCACAAGACCGCTGGTTAATTATTTAATCTAAACTCATCAACTCAAATTAATGCTCCGTTTGTTTCGGCGTAAAATGATTTCTGGAAAATGATTTCGACATTTTCCGATGTTTGATAGGGGCGAAAATAATAGTCAACCGAAAAATGATTTCTGTTTGACAAAAAATGCTTAGTAAATTTCGGAAAATGAAAAGCGTAAATCGTTTTCCGAAGACGCCAGACACGGTCGATCTATTTTAAACGACATAGTCGATGTTCACGTTCAAGCAGCCGACCACTATCGAAATATTGCCAGTATCGGAATCCGACAACATCTGGTTAATGTCGCCGGAATCTGGTGACGGAATCCGGCCACCTTCGCCGGAATCTGGTCAGCCCAGATTCTGGCGACCAATCTGGCCGGAATCTGGCCAGACCGGCCGGATTCCGGCCATCTGACTGGATCTGGCCAAAAAGGCCGAATTTCTAGCCATCTGGCCGGATCTGGCCAGAGAGGCCGGTTCCCGGCAGGCTCTGGCCAGAGAGACTGGCTCCCAGTCGGCTCTGGCCAGAGAGGCCAGAACCGGCCAGATGGCCGGAATCCGGCTATTCCAAATTCCGACGAAACTGTCCAGATTCCGGCCTTTATCTTGAATTCTTGCTATATTAGTCGGAATTGGGTAAAAATGGTCAGAATCTTGTCGGTCAATGACCGAATCTCGTTATCAATGATTTTTATATTAATATTTATATGTTTTGAATAAAAATTCATTTTTATAGGTTAATATGATTGAATGAAAATATGAAAAATATTTGTGATTTTCTGTACGCGCCAAACACCGAAAAATACTTTCGGCGAAAAATATTTTTTAAAAAAATGACTTCCCTGAAACCATTTTACGACGAAAATCATTTTACGTCGAAACAAACAGAACATAAGAGGAAAGTAATCAACTAACAAGATACAGGACAAAGAAAAGTGAAAAATTAAATCAATAATAAAAGTCAAAGTATACACAATTACACGTGGATTCCTTCAACTCGCATTAAACAATAAGTTACAATATACAATACTTCACGCTTGAAGATATTGATAAAGAATCTCGTTTCTTTAAGAAACTGAGAAAAACATAAACGAAAATACAGAGAGAATTATCAAAGAGGATATGCTCCACCAGTAAACTAATCTCATGAAAAACTTAACACGGGAGAGCTTTCACTGTAACCTCCTCTGATGTAGCTTTCCTTGCTTGCGTATTTAGCTGTCCGCCCTGGTCCTGAATCTGATGCAAAATTCCAAGATGACGTTGTAATGGAAGAAGTGTCAGTATCACCTGTTGCAATATTAGCCATCATGCTGCTGCTACATGGGTTTGAGGAAGGCCACACAAAAGCGGGTTTGAATGGTGGGACGTTGGGCACTGCCACAGCTCCTGATATGATCTGAACAACAGACGGAGTTTTGGGCCTCTCACTGGCCATCGGATGGGAGCAAGCCAGTCCAAGAAGCAGAAGCCTCTCGGCTTCCTCAACCACGTAGTCATTTCCTAGTCTCTGATCCACAGCCTCCAGTATGCGTCCCTCGCGATGCAGCCACCAAACCCAATCCACAAGCAACTGGAAGCCTGCGATCTTGGTCCACGGACGCTGACCACATACCACCTCAAGTAAGACCGCCCCAAAGCCATAGACATCGGACTCGCAGGTGGCCTTGCCCGTATGGAAGCACTCGGGGGCAATGTAGCCCATAGTCCCCTGCACACCGCCCAGCTCAGCATAAGAGGTCTTCTCATTGTCCAATGCCCGTGCTAGCCCAAAGTCACCCAGCCGAGCGTTAAAGTTGGAGTCAAGCATGATGTTGCTGGCCTTGAGGTCCCGGTGCACCACTTTCTGGTCGTATTCGTTATGGAGGTAATGCAGCGCAGATGCCACTCCTGATATGATCTTGTATCTCAGGTTCCATCCAAGCGTCTTCTCGTTCTGCGACACACAAAATAGGTGATTGTCCAAGCTACCATTGGGCATGTAATCGTACACCAAAAGCAGTACACCATTCTTCTGGCACCATCCTGTGTGCGTGTCAAAGCATAGCTGTGTTAGTTCTCAATGTTGTATCTCGTAAAATCTCGTTAGCATAACGTAGCTAATAGTTTTATATTACTAGGCAGAAGGCTGGGTAACAAATGCAAGCAAAACCAAAAAGAATTACTTAAAAAGACATGGACAAAATTCTCTCCAAAAGACATTCATAAAACAAGGTTCAATTCGAAAAATTCTAAGATAGCCTCCAGTACTAAAACTCTCTCCTTTATTGGTAAGTAATTGAAAAACTTCTGGGAAAAATAAAAGACTTTGAGATTGTATTTATTGCTCTTATGATAAAGAAATAAAATTGTAGGGTTGATTTGTTCCGAAGTGAAAGTGTAAAGGTTAACTTGTTCAAATTCAAAGTGTAGGGACCAAACTGATAGTCAAACTAAACTAGTATTTGTAAAAACCTCAAAATTCTATTGATCCTTTGAATAAGCATAAAGGATGAAAAACCTCATAACCATACTTATAATCTTTTAGCTAGGTTGCCTAAACAAGGAAACAACAACCAAATCAATTAAAATCTCATAATTCAAGATAAAAATAAATAAATCAATAAATATACTTGAGTCTTGCTCCCACCAAAATCAAGGAAACAATGTGTTGAACATTGGTTGTTCTTTCCCGAAATACTTGGGTCAGTAAGTATTAAGAACCATTTCAAATTTGCTAGTCCCTAAAGAATTAAGTTTCCGCCCCTTAATTCATCAATAGTAATAGCTAATAGAGAACTTGAGAAAGAATCAAAACTCTCTCCAGAACATCAACTGATGCAGATGCCTTTTGTTTGTAAAACAACAGAATCCTAGGACTTGGGCTTCATAGGCCTTCTTTCAAATTCGACAACCATCTTTGCCAAGTAGGTTGCCTTTAATCTTTTCAGAATTTTCTATCAATCTTAAGTTTATCTCTTCCTCTGCATGATCAGTCATGAGTCTCCTCTCTAGATTCCTCAAGATCCTAGGCATTTTCTTGGACTGATGTCATTGGAGACTTCCGTATCATTTAATGTTGTTGCGTCACCATCTATATTGGTTGTACCTCCAGTTGTATTTTGTCCCCATCAAATGTTGGTAGTCTAGTGATGTAACACTTCGGTCTCATATTGAGAAGATCAGTAGTTTTTATATAGTGAGTGAATAGTTTATAAAGACATTTATGAGTACTAAGTCTTGCATTAACTACTTACTAGATAAAACTGAGCTTTATAAATAATTTTAAGGAAGTTCCAAATTGACGATGACTAGAGCTTTTTTTATGACCTTTTTTTCATCCTTCTCGGCAAACTTGATTTTATGCCCTAGTATATGGTATTTATGCCTATGATCATCAGTATCAGCATCAGAGCAGATTGTTAGTGTAGGGCTTAGTTAAAGTGAACGTGAGTGCTCAGAGTATTTCAATCGAGCAATAATTTCGCTTAATTTCACACAAAATGCAATGAACTCGTATGGTATATTCATGGAGTCATTCTCAATTTTTGGGTGATCTTTCATAGGTCAGTGAAAGCAATGGACTTTCTGCATGCTCCGTAAGCCGGAGCAAACCGAGTAATGCTAGAAGTCATTTTTTTATCCCTCCAAAACTGATGTGTCTTTTAACTTTTAAAATTACCATTAAATTTGTGATTGATAACTATTAAATTTTGATCAAAATAATTCTTAGAGGGACACAAAAGTGACTTCTAGAATTACTGGGGAAAACTGGGTTCTACTAAAAAAATTTTGAACGCAGGCTTTCTAAATCTGTTATCAAACATCTACCACATTTCATGACGAAGTTTGAAAGAGACGTACTTAGAGCAATTAAGTGGATCCATTAATGCTATATAGATGGGGGAAAGAGCAAAGTGACACATGGCTAGGGACTAGGGAGGACCAGATCGAAAGTTATATAACGAAAATTATTTGACTAACTTACCGAGCAATCGCACCAGATGTTTGTGACGGAGACGATTAATAATGGTAAGCTCAGCCAAGAAATCGTCTTCGCCCTTGAGGTTGTCCCTGGAGAACTTCTTGACGGCCACTTCTAGGTTCTCCTTGAGTAGCACACCTTTATACACCACACCGAAACCGCCTTGACCCAGTTTGTGCTTGTCGTCAAAGTTGTTGGTTGCCTTCTTCAGGTCCTTGAACGAGAACTCCCTGGGCGTTCCGAGGAGGCTCTGGAGCGTGCCCAATATATTTGGGCCGGACGTAGCTGCAGCCCACTTCTTGTGCAGGTAATAGGCCAAACCGGCCACCCCCATCAGCAGCAGTACGAACACGGGCACCCCAACCCCCAAAGCGATCTTAAGCCCGCGGCCATTATTCACCTGGTCCGCTGGATCCCCAGGCAGCAGCTCCACCGTCAGATTCCACTTGAGCACACAGTTTAGCTGGATGGCGCTCCCCGTGGAGGCGGCGAACCCGAAGTAGGAGTCCTTGTTCACAATGCCTCTGATATCAAGATCCGCAGTCAGCACAGGCTTGGTGGGCCTGGCGGCGGTGAGGGCGAGGGGCTTCCCTTTCTGATCTTGGCCTTGCTCTACAATGAACACGTCCAGCACCTTGTTGCCGCCGTTGTACTGGACCCACACCATGTAAAACTTGGTACCAACAGGGGCGAGCCGGATGCCCCAGTCGGACAAGGATACGGTCTTGTTAGATCGAACGCCGTTGATGTCGAGACCCACATGGTTGTCGTCAGGATCGAAATCCTCCTTGAAAGTGTCCAACTCGATGGCGATGAGGCGGTTGGTGG
Organism: Alnus glutinosa; assembly: GCF_958979055.1. Classification (NCBI taxonomy): domain Eukaryota; kingdom Viridiplantae; phylum Streptophyta; class Magnoliopsida; order Fagales; family Betulaceae; genus Alnus; species Alnus glutinosa. Next base: position 27,177,330 of record NC_084897.1, on the reverse strand, counting down.
AGTTGCCATCGGTGGTGGAGTTGGTCAAACCCAGGTATTGACCGTCGCTGCCCGGTGGGAGGTCCAAGTCGGGGGCTATGAGGAAGGCGAGGCCTTCTCCCGGTAACGCAGACGAGCCGTTAACCCGATAGATGTTGATGAGGAAGGAGGAATTGAAGGAAGCCACCTTTGTACCAGTACTAGTACTAGTCATAGAAAGGTCATCTTCCCAAAGCTTGAATGATTGATTGAACAAGACTCGGCCTGACCGGTTCGTAAGGCTGAAGTTACCGACGGAGTCTGGAGTCACTTGAAGGGCCTCATTGCTGATTGTCGCCGGCGGTTCGACAGCGAAGGTGGCGTAGTAGGAGCTGTTGAATGGACCGAATTCACGGTGGAATGTTTGGAGGATCTGAGCTTGGGACATCGTTGCCAGTGCCACTACCCAAAGCAGCACAATGATCGTGCCAAGCCTCAGCTGCGGAACCATTTTGATTTGGCGGCTGCTCTTCTGACCAACGATTCATTTATGAGAATAAGCAATTTTGAGAAGTACTTTTGACACAGCCTGTCCCTTTCTAGCTTCTTCTTCTTTTACCCATTTCCTTTTCCTTGGCTTGCTTCTCGCCTTCTTCTTTGTCATCTTTTTTGTTTTGTTTATTTATTCTTTCTGACCTAGAGAAGGGCAACTTTGAACCGTTCAAAAAAAGAGAAAATCACCCAACAAAGTTTCGGTCTTATCTCCGGGATTTTCCAGCAGAGCCAGCTGATATTGGAGACAAGCTTAACTAACTTGAATTTTGTAAAACAAATTAATATATAGTTACATTCATTTTCTAAAATAATACATGGATTTCTATGCTATTATATATATATCATTTTAAAAGCTTAAAAATTTAATTATTAAATTAATATTTTAATGTTCTCTTGTAAAATCAGACAACACATGAAAATTATAATTAAAAGCACATGGTAAAAGATTGTAATTGAAGATGCTCTTACTGTTTTTTTTTTTTTTAAATAAAAACAAAAAAACTTCTTTTACATATGCCAATTGCCATGTGTTCGACTTTTTTCTTTTCTTAGCTGTGTCATGTTTCTTTTCTTTTCCTTTTTTCCTTTTTTTTTTTCTAATTAGCTGTGTCATGTGTTCGATTAATAATAAATTATGCCCGAAAGAAGTTGCCAGCGTAGTCTCTCAGCGCACTTTATGGCTGTCTACATCTTATTTGTGTTATAGCATTTCTAGTGATTAGTAAGCTCTCTAAATTCTTTTAAAATTTTAGTTAAAAGATATATTTTTGTTATTTTAACTATTATTTTTAACAAATTTTTACATCAAATTCTTCAAATATTTTTCTATTTCAATTAGATATTAATTTTTTATTAATTTTAAACAACCACTCCTAACAAAAGACAAAAGATAAAAAGTAAAAAGTAAAGTAAAATGAGAGATAAATAATTAAATATTTAACAACTCATGAAATTTATGAGCCAAATTTGAAGTGAGAGAAATTTCTCTCCCTTTTTCACTTTTCCTATGGAGCTTGGTGCTGTTGTGCCTAGTGCGGAACCGATCGGCACATTCACCAAAGAGGGTGGCAGATGCGCGCGACAGGATCGGCTCTGTGGTTGGCGGCGAGGCAGAGATCGGCGACATGGGCTATTGCAGTGTTGTCGGCGTCCTTTGTCGTGGGTCGACGCCACAGGGAGGCAACGCAGAGATTGGTAGTTCCGCAATCTATCGTTGGGTGGTGGAAAATGACATGTTTCTGTGGCCGTAGCTGAAAGGTTAGTGGTGAGGGCTGGTTATAGCGCAGTGGTGATTTGGATTTGGATTTTCCAATTGGGGGTGGGTTTGTTTCTGGGTATTTGGATGGATGTGTATTTTGACAGTTGCGATTTGTTGTCTTTTGGTGGGTTAGGTGCCTGTGTCTTCCGATGTGGTGGGTTTTTTGCAATAAGCGTGGTCGGCAGCGTGATTGGAGTTCCGCACCAGGCATAGTAGCACTTTTCCCACATCAGAAATGGTCGCTAGAACCCACGACGATCAAAAGGAATTCCATCCATACTAATAGGAAATGGGTCTGAGTATGGGAGAGTGAAGGACTACGCGATGGAGTGGATTGGAAGTAAGATAAATAAGGATTGGTTGTTAAAGTAGTTGCTCTCAAAACCAATAAAAAAATAATATCTAGTTAAAATAAAGAATTACTTAAATATATGAAGCTTTCTAAAAATGATAGATCAAATAACAAAAATAAATTATTTAGCTAAGATTTTGAAAAAATTTGTACAGTTGGCTAAGAATGCTATTAGTTTACAAAGAAAAGGCAGGCCACAAAACTTGCAAAAGGAAAGAAAGTAAGTACGGATTATTTTGTCTGGTGTGCTGGGAGGGGATACTTCGATGTAGACAATAAATTAGCAAATACAGAAGAGTAATGCTACACATCATCCCTTTGTCCTCCTTTTGTCCTCTCAAAATTGATGTGGCTCTTAAAATCACCATTGAATTTTTGATATATTACTTTTGGATTTTGATCCAACGGTGATTTTAAGAGCCACATCAATTTTGGGAGGACAAAAAGAGAACAAGGGGATGATGTGTAGCATTACTCAATACAGAATGTTTTAGCAACAAAAATGTGTACCTCAAGAATAACGCCCCATTTGAAATTTATCCAAACCTATCCTTTCCTGGTCTTATTTTCATTTTTTTAAAAAAAAAATTTCAAAATATTCTTAATTTTTTTTTACTTTTTATTTTATTTTTTTTTTAAGAACTTTTTTATGAGTGTTTTACGGGAGGGGGGGGGGGGGGATGACGTTTAGTGTTCATAATTTTTTAACTTTTTATTTTATATATAAAAGAGAGAGAGAGAGAGAAATTTAGGAAAAATTACCTTTTATCCTTAGAGTATCCATGCCCTGGCATTTTGGCACCTAATGTTCAAAAAAAATTGTAGATGACCGACCCCCAACGTTCCAAAATTGCCCCAGTGTGTTCAAAACAATGAGTTTCAGAAGGCCACTCCACAAAGTCATCAAATTAACCTGCCCTGGACCCAACAACCCCCCCCCCCCCCCCCGGCATCCTACGTGTCTGTCCTTCCTAAAAAAGGCCAGGGTGTAACCGTCGACGACGAGCCAACAACCGCACACAACTGAAAACAAAAACAATAGAACAAAAACACAATCGAGCGCAGGGGGGGTTCTTCCTCTCGGGTCCAATCGAGCACGGGGCGCTCTCGGGCCCACTCGACGCCGAGGCGGCAGATCCCTCTGGAGGGCCGGTGTCATTCTCTGCGCCGCTTGGTGGCCCGTAAGTGAAGAGCAGGAAGAGGGGCATTTCAGGGATTTGGAAAGCGTTCTACCGGAACTTTTTGGAGAAGAAGCGGCCCTAGGCAGTGCCGGTGCTCAATTTCATGGGGCACATGGAAGGAGGCCCGTTCGTGGGGCGCAAGGAAGGAGGCCCGACCGGTTTGTTGCAGCGCACGCGAACAACTTCCTCTTTGCCGTCATTTTTCAGCTCTTCTAAGATCTTCAATTGATGCTGAGGCGCCCCATTCTCTCCGTGGCTGAACGTTTCCTGTCTCAAGAGCTCTTAGAAAAAATTCCGTCTCCATCTCTTAGAAAACATTTCTTGTGGTGGGTGGCAGCTGTTTGGTCGTGTGGAGGGAGGTCAAATTAGGTGGTAAGATTTTTGGCAGCTTTTTGAGAGTTGTGATAGCAGGGGAAAACGACAAATATATTTTGCAATATTGCTCCAAGTCCACTGCTTTGTGCCCGGCCAAGCAACTTAATTTAAGGAGAAAAAAGCAAAAGATTCGCGCTTAAAAAATTAATTCCACTACCTTGAGCGCGTGCACTCATACTCAACACGTTTGAAGACCTAGAAGGACCAATGCTCTCCCATATACTCACTCAGTGTCCCACAATCTATACCATTGGACCCCCGCATGCATTCCTGAAACTCAAACTTGGATCCGAAACGACCACGTTGCAGTCTGATCAACCTTCAAACAGCTTCTTCAAAGTGGACATAAGCTGCATGACGTGGCTTGACACTCAGCCATTGCAGTCTGTAATCTACATGGGCTTCGGAAGCATTGCAACAATGACAAAGAACGAGCGGATGGAGTTTTGGTATGGTTTAGTTAATAGCAAAAAGCGGTTATTATGGGTCATACGGCCAGTTGTGAGTAAGGCTTGGAAGCTTAGGATGGACATGAAGGATATCTGTGATAGAGTTATTGTGGAAAAGATGGTGAATGATCTGATGGTAGAGAAGAGGGAGGAGTTTCTGAAATCAACAGTTGAGATGTCTAGGTTGGCAAGAGAAAGTGTGAGCGAAGGTGGGTCCTCTTACAGTAATTTGGACCGTAAAAGTGTGAGCGAAGGTCATCAAATTCACTCTGCCACTCAACTTTCCATAGCTGCTGAGTCAACTCCTTAGTTTGCACAAACCCAAACACGTTCCAGTAGACGACTCACCACATGTCCACCCCATGCAAACACGCCCATGAACGTACACCTCCTCAAAACCGCCATAGCCTCGTCTTTTTAACACCATTCTCTATCATTCCCTCAAAAACATATAGGCATACCGCAAGAAAAGAGAACATCAATGGCTTCTGAGCAAGCACGTAGAGAGAACACCACTAGCGAGAGAGAAATTCACGTAGAGATAGACAGGGTCCCAAAGATGACGATCCGGCCACTTCGAGTCTTTGGCGGAGCAAGCCAGAGAAACTCCTCAAGAGGGTGTTGATAGAGAGGGGAAAGCAAAAAAGACCCATGAAGAGGAAAGCCAGTTTGTGTCTCTCGCTGATAAAGTGAGGAACGAGAAAGAGAGAGAGGAGGAGACTGAGAAGCGGAAGGAGAAGTACGCTGATCAAGCGAGGAGTGGGAGTATGCTGTAGACAGAGTGGTTGAAGCTAGGGAAGGAAGAGCAACGATCCAGATCGTCCAAGCAGGTTTATTGGTCTGTGTGGGTGGCACTCAGCCAGATTTCCAAGTCGTTGATTTTCGCCGACAATAATAGCTTCTCACTTTGATCGACTTTCATAGCTGATATCGAGTCATTGAGCTGATCCACTGCGTCTTTGAAGAGGCCTTGACAGACGTTAGAGCGGATTTGAGTTTGGTGTCATTGGTGCCGGCGATGAGCTTCGCCGGTAAGTCGTTGGCAAGGTTGGAGAGCTCGTTGATGGCAACATGTAGAGAGAGCTTGAAGAGTACCTCCGGGTCAATGGTGTTGGTATGCAATTATCGGATACTAATCACGCTGCATAGCGTTTTAAGTGACGCGGCCGAGGTCAAAATAGGAAGATGCTGCTTTAAAACGGACGTGATTTCCTTTCCGTCCAAAGTGGCGGGCTAAGTGGACGGAAGGTATTATTTGTCAATAGTTGGTTAGATAATTTAGATTGGGGGTTCATCTATCATTTTTTATTTTTATTTTTATTTTTTTTTGTTTGTATGTTGGGTGCCAAAATGCCAAAGCGTGATACTTCAAGGGTAAAAGATAATTTTTTCAGAAATTTATGATAAATCTTTAAATAAATGCGTGATTTGAAATCATTCGCTCATCTTTTAATTTCAAAAATTAAATACTTAGGTTTTTTATTATTCTAAATAGATTCTTTCGTTAATTTACCATTTAAGTTTATTGTAGACCGTTAATATTTTTGCTTAAAATAATATTTTTGTTATTTTATTAAAAATTAAAATCTAAAAAAAAAATAATTAACCCAAAACCTAAAAAAAACCCATAGCTTTATCTTCTTCTTCAACCTCTTGAAGCCTCCCTCGGATGACAAATCGAGGCCCATTTGTAGACCAAAACCTATCAACCACAACTGCATAATTTTGCTTAGATAAAGAGAGAGAGAGAGAGATAGAGAGCATGGTTCTGGATAATGTGGCAGGGTGGGAAGCAAGAAATAATGTGGAACTATTTTCACCCAATTCCAGTCAATACCCAGATCTTTTAAACGGGTACGAATTCAATTTGCCCTCCCTGGACCTTAGCTTCCCTGAAAGTTCATTGCCAAAGCGGTCATGATACTCAAGCCACTCAAAATGACCCGAGCCCCCCCGCACTTCAAATCAGAGCCCGAACCATCACCAACCGGACCTTGTGCAATATCGGTTGACAAAGTCGCCGGCGCCAGACTTGCCGGACTACTGCTGGATGGAAGCGTTACTGGTGCCTCCCTTACCCGGAGTCGCCAAACTTGATGGAATGCTTGCCGAAGCCTCGGGAGTGGCGGAACTCGCTAAGGTGGGAGCCGTTTCAAGAGCACTCACCGGAGCAATGGCCGGAGACGAAGCCGGCATAGGGAATGAAACCGGAGAAGACCCATTTGTCGACAGGCTCGGGGTCGAAGAAACAGACGTGGCCGGGGGATTAGCTGGATATTTCACAAGTGAAAGCGACAGAGATTTCACCGGTGGTGAAACTGACAGGGATTTCGCTGGGGTCGACACTGACAGAGAAATTATTGGAGCAGAAGTAGTCGGAGACTTTGAAATGGGTGTCGAAATAGTCGCCGGAGATACGGTAGGAGAAAAGGTCAGCGAAGTTGCCGAAGAAGTGGCTGGAGAGGGTGACTTTGTTGGTGTTGGCTTTGGCGAAGGCGAAGGAGAAGGAGAAGGAGCAGGCGCATTTTCTGCTTGTACCACACCGGAGTGCGTGACACACAAAACAAATATAGAAAGTACAACAAGCCTATGCATCTTTGGAACTCGAAGTGTGAAGAAATCAAATAATCTAATCTTTGTGTTTTAGTGTTTGTGTGTGCCTCAATGATTGTTCTCCGATGAATATGGAAAGGTATATCAGAAAGAAGGTTGAAGAGTTAGATTCTTCTTGGGAACAAATTTTTATCTAGAATTATGCGGTTGTGGTTGATGGTTTTTGGAGTTTGGAACGGTTTTGATCTGAAAATGGACCTCATTCGCCATTGGAGGGAGGCTTAGAGGTTGGAGAAGAAGGCAAAGTTGTGGGGGGTTTTTTTATTTATCTATTATTATTATTATTTTAATTTTTAATTTTTAATAAAAGAAATAAATAAATAAATATATATATATATATATATATATATATATATATATATATATATATATATATATATATATTTTAAACAAAAATACTGACGTGAAACTAACGGTTTAGGGCATCTTCAACAGAGTTGCTATTTTAACCAGAATTGTTAAATTTGACTTTTTTTGCTATTTTTTTCAATCCAGCAGAATAGCTTCTTTAAGCTTTTTTCCTTAACAGTGAACAGTAAATAGCCAACACTGGCTATTCACTATTCATCTGTTTACACTTATTTTATTAATATTTTTTCTCTCCCCTTCTCCGTCCCTCTCTGCCAGTCATGAACAACCAACAAAATCAGGAACAACCAACCAAAATCGACAATGAACAACTAACCAAAATCATCAAAATCAATCATAAAATATAGCTTTAGCCGTGATACATATAACCGAAACAGGGGAGACACATTCAAGCTTCAAAATCAGATGGGTTCAACTAAAAATCATCATCCAAAATCATCAACGTATTTTACCAATCGCCGGAAATCACCTCTGACTCGGCCGGATCCACACTTAGCTTAATCGGAACTCGTCTCAGGTCACCGGAGCTCGACTCATGCAGGATCGGGTTGATGGGTTTCGTCTAGGTTCGTTGATTTTAGCGGTTCTCTCTCGAAAATCGCTCATAATCACTGGAAATCACCTCTGACTCTGCCAGATCCGCGCCTAGCTCAACTGGAACTCGTCTCAGGCCACCGGAGCTCGACTCATGGAGGATCAGGTTGATGAGTGTCATCTGGGTTCGTCGAGTTCAGCGGTTCTCTCTCGGATCAGTCTCAGCCTCTCGGGTCTCTCCATCTCCGACTCTCCTCTCATGGGTCTCTCCCTAAATCCCTCGATCTCTCTCTCAGTGTGTTTCAGACAAAAAGAGAAAGGAAGAACAAGAAAGAGAGATCGAAAAGGGAAAATGAGGGAGAATAAAAGAATAAAAAAAGAATAAGAAATAATATTTAAATGTGAGTAGAGAGTTGAATAGTAAACCTGTTGGAGAGAATATAAAAAAAAACAGTAGTTAAAGTAGAGATTTGATACTTTTTAAGTAGCTATTTTAACTCCAACTGCTGGAGATGGCCTTATAGTAAATTTAGATGATTAATTAATGAATGAATTTATTTAGAATAATTGAAAACCCAAACATCTAATTTTCAAAATTTAAAAGTGAGGGAGTAATTTGAATATCGCCCGCTTATTCAAAAATTTATCATAAATCTTTTTTAAAAAAATTATTGACATTGTCAACATTAACCTGACAATATGAAAACGTGTCATTCAGTTCCTCTCAAGAATTTCGAGACGTTGGAAGTCCATGTGGCACGGTTGGATACTCTGCATATGATGACTTACTGGGCCTGATACGATCGTCTCTTTGGGCTTGGCCCGGCTGTAGCATTAACTCGGGATTACGTCTTGTACGAAAACGAATGCGATTACATGATGAGAAACCACGATCTATCTCGGTGGTGGTATTCCCCAACTATCCCTACCCTCCCAAAACCCAATACCAAAGCGAAGCACAGAGCTCCTCCGAATTCCGATTCCGAGGCCAGACAGGGAGAAGGTCATCTGCATCAGAAACTCAAAGGATCTTCTTTAACTATTTTTCTGGCTTCCACCACTGAAGTGCAAAGGTCTTTCATAATCAAAGCTCCAGGTGCTTTTACCCCCGCCCCCTTTTTTTTCTTTAATTCTTTCTTCTTCTTCTTCTTCTTCTTCTTCTTCTTCTTCTTTTTTTTCTTTTTTTTTTTTTTAATTTTTTGTATACTTCTATTTTTATGATTGCGGCACTTTCATGTTCTTAAAGAATGATGCAATTCAGCCTAACGAAATCGTGTCTCTCTTAATTGGCTGACCCGAAAAACCAAAATTAATTTATCCTGGGCTTAGGATTTGTCTTGTTTGTTCTATCTTTTATCGTCATCGGTTGTTCCTACGGCGTACACCTAGGTATTATACCCCTCTTTCTCTTTTCGAATACATGCGAACATGGTTTCTATCCTTCTATTTCGTGTTTTTTTCTCGCCTCTAAATCTTCAATTGGCAAATTGCTAGAGATTCGGGTAACTATGACTTTGCTTTCCCATTTTATCTGTCTTAACTTCCTGCTTTCATGGGAAAGCATATGCTCGTTCCAGGTCCTTTCTGTTTTTCTGTATGCATGTATTTCAGGCTATGTTTGATTGCTTAGAAATCTATGGACAACAAATACTTATTGCTTTTAGAATGGCCGAAGACCTTCAATTGTTTACTGTTTGTCATTTTTTTTTTAAAAAAAAAAAATCGAAATATTATTAAAATAGTGAATAGACGCAATTCTGATACACAGAATATATACAAGAAAAATAACTAGCTAGAATGGGAAAAGATATCGAGAAAATCAAGTACAAAAGGAAAGTCTAAAGTAGCTGTTCAGAGGTAAAGAGTATTGAAGAAGAAAGACTTTGTTCTACCACCTTCCTCTCGCGATCTTCAAACTTATATTATTCATTTCCCTCCAAATACACCACAAAAGGCAAGACACCATCTTCCACACTGCTACACTCTGAGGACTACCATATAATCCTTTCCAACAAACAAAAAGGTCTACCACTTACCCAAGCACAACCCAAGACAACCCACAATGTCTGAAAATAACATTTGCAACCTCACAGTGAAGAATAAAATGATCCACAGACTGCCCGCTTCTCTTACACATACAATATCAATCGACCACCAAGACATGACGCTTCCTACAATTATTCAAAGTTAAGGATCGACCAAGCAAAGAAAGCCACTATTAAAGGAACTTTACTCTGCCAAATACATTTCCAAGGGAAAGGAGAACCATCATGAGGGACAAGGACGTTTTCTTTTTCCAGTAAGATACTGTTGGCTTATAGATTTATAGTTCTATTAGTATGTGTGAGATTCACCACAATTCCCTCTCCAAAAAATAGTAGACATATAGATTTTTATCAAAGATGTTACATTTTAAAATACCATCAGTAATTAGTCTTAATGATTGTTAATTTTTACTTCTGTAGTGATAAGTTCCTTGTTTTGACCTTGGCAACCCTCCCTTGTTTCTGATCATCATATGACTTATTAAAGAGTCAGCTGGACATGTTATAAACTTGTGATTATGATGGACTTTTAGGCTTGGAGATGGAAAACAAGTGATAGAATTCTTTCCATATTTCAAGCAGCACATTTCTTTTTTATGGGTTTAAACTTGCAATTGAAAACTGTTTGGAGAATGGAGTGGTGGTAATGGTGGTTGCGGATGGCAAACTTAAAAAATGTTTTTCCTTATCAGCTCAGGGTGAGGACTCATCATGAGTTTTATAAACCCAGTTTTTGAGGAAATACTCTTGGGACAGAAGTTCAAGAATCTGCATTCTTACCTTGTGGTGTTTAGGGCGAATTTATGGGAGGATGGAGCAGGCTAGGGAGAGAGGAGGGTGAGAGCAAATCCCCTTGGATGGTTGAATAGAAAAAGGGAGGGAGAGCTAAGTTCTATGTAGTAGTTTATGAAATTTTACTTTTATACTTGCTTTAGACCGTTTGAATCTGGGTATAATGGTAAAATTTTATCTTTAGACTCTTGTTTCTTTCTTTTTACCTTCCCTCCTATGAAACAATAAGAGGGGAAGACAATATCCTTCCCTCCCTCATTCCATAACCCCCGTCGTACCTTCTTTATATTTTCCATCCTTCCTACCAATCACCGTGTCAATGTTGACAGGCTGGATTCTTATTGTCTCTCTTAACAAATAACATCTGGGAGAAGGTTGTCCGGCAAGGTTTGCTCAAATTTCACAAGCTTTGTGACTCCAGTTCTAAACTATAAGAAAGAACAAATAACCATATTTTTAATTTTATTCTCCAATTTATTATCTTAGAAATCCTTGTTACAGCACATATCTGTAGCTTTCTTGAACAATTATACCAAGTTACCAGGAACATGAAGAAACTTAACCCTTTGGATCCCCTTGGGTCCTATATAATTCAATTCATGAACAAGATCTTAGATCCCCAAAAACTAGCAACTTATACAGCTAGAGAATTCTTTCAATTCTGGTTGAAACTAGACCTCAATGCTATAAAATAATAATGAAACCTTATTTTTGTCGTTAAACCAGCCTAAGGCTTTCTTTCTGAAACACTTTCTTTGACGTTTGGCATCTAGAAAATGCATGTTAAACATCATTACATCAGTTCAAGTTAATGTTGGTCATGCTCTACAAGACTAATTCTTGATTATAAGAGATCTTTTTGAAAGATGAGCTCCATGTTTTTTATTTTCATCTTTATTTTTGTAAAATATATATTTTTTTTGATAGGTAATTAAAATTTTATTAAGAAAAAAAAGCGTAAAGCGCTCCTAAGTACACAGGTGGTATACAAAGGAGAATCAAAGCTAACCCGAAAACCCATCAGACAACCCAAGCAACAGGAAAAAAAAACCTAAGGCCCCGAGAAACAAACTACAAAAACCCCCTAGACATACAACCCTAAATCACATGGGTCTTGCCTCTTCTACACCTAGAAGAAATTTTAGAGTCGCCATAATTAACGGAGCTTTGTAGATTCAGAAGCTCCTTCTTTCCCTTAGTCTTCTGACGCTTAATCATTTCTTCCGTAATAGCCATGAACCTCTCATTATGCTCCTCAAACACGTTCCACGCATACTCCTGGGACAACCTATCCCAAAACCCAGCAACATTCTTCCTAACGTCTAACTCCCACTCCAACATCAACTTCTCATCCATCTCAGCCGAAGAGAGTGAATGACATCTCTACAGCTGAAAGAAGAGAACTTGATTCCCCATCTACGCCCAACAGATCCACACCCACTGAAGCCACCCCAAATTTTGACCCCAAAGAAATTTCCAATGAAGACTCCTGCAGAATCTCTGTCGAACCCGAGCCCACATCACCGTCTGGATCAAAGTGCTGACAGCTAGACCCACCCACGGAAGGAGACAAACCCAACATCACCCCAGAGTCTACCGGCGAAGTTATCTCAGGCAGAGGAGGAGACGACGAGGTCTCCGGTTGAAGAAGACACCCAGGAGATCCCGACGATGCCATACCCACACTCTCAGAGGTGTCCAACTGAACGTCCACCAAGACACCAGTAGAAAGGCGATCCAAGGGAGACCTAGAAGAAATCTCCGGCGAAATCTCCGGCAGGATGCTCAACGGACGGGAAAGAACAGGTTTTGGGAAGAGTCGGGCTAAACGGAAACCCGAACGATGACCCAAACTAGTCCCAACAAAGCAGGCTAAAAGTTTTCTTACAGCCCGGCCCAGAGACAAGTTAGACCCAATAACCAGCTTGCTCCACGTGCGACGTTTTGAAATTTTAAAATTCAAATTTGGACGTGCTAGACTCTTCTTACCCGGCGGATAGAAAGGCCGGTCAATACCCATCAGTACAAGCTGAGGTGCTTCCAGAGAGAAACAATCCACCGCCATTCTGAGCTCTTCCTCTGCTTGCCTTACCGACGGGAGAAGGTCCAGATCACACGGCTCCGCCAAAACATGAAACAACCGGGATCAGCTACTCCCCACGATAGAGCTCGAGCCTGACCTCAAGACCTCCACAAAGGAAGGTCCCTTCCAGTAAGGAGCCAAACCCAGCTTTGGTTCTTCTTTCTTCCCCTCGTTCTTGACCAACCCAGTCGGAGACCCAGAACCTCTATCAATTATGGCAGAAATAAAAGTAGCTGCCTTTCTCATCTCAACTGAAAATTTGATCCAACCCCACCCACCACGGCCTTCAGGGATCAAAATGAACCCTTTCCGGCCACCCATCCCGAAAACTGCTACCTCTAGGAAACGGCCAGCTTGGTTACTGCCTCTCCGAGTGATCACGATTTTCGACCCTTCCCTGAAGGATTTGTTGAACTCTTGATCTTCCGGGCAATCCAATAGGTTCTCCATCGTCAGTGCGAGCCACTCCGAGCACTGAGAGTTGATAACGATCTCACCGGAAAAAGTTCTTCTTTTCTCCCCCACCCTCAGCCTCGACGCCCCATCCAGAATCGAGAAGACGAAAGTCTTCGACTCCACGATGAACCTTTTCTCCATCTCAGAACACCCCCAACCCACAGCACGGCCGACCCAGAGAACTCTTCATGATCGCCAGCGAATAGGAACCCACACAGAGAAACCACCGGAAGAAACTCCTACGCGCAAACCAAGAGAAACCCAAGAAAACCAAGAGAGACCACAGCACGGCCGATCGCAGGTGTTTTTAGATTAATACTTTATGAATTCCATATGATTGAAGTTTAAGGGGTGGAAATATGGATGCGATAGTGAGACCTAATCCAGAGGTTTTCTATTAAGGAATGCTATATTTATTTTGTACTAAAATGTCATGGGAATTGTATCTTGATTATAACTTCGGAATTAAACATGTGGTCGAAGCTGAATTCTCCTGATAAGTGCTCATACTTTGACAGTTGCTGATGCAGGGAGCGATAAGTTGATTTTGTTTTGATTATAGTTTTATTCAATTTAGGAGTTTCGATATTTTTATAATTTTCATATTTTTAGGTATAAGTCTTAAATTTTAGTGCATTAGCTTTTATTTTGAGTTTTATTTGTGGGTTTTGCTAGTTATTTGGTTTTGGACCTTCAGTAGTCAAAGCCCAAGTCTAAATTTATTAGGGGTAGGGATTAGATGCCTATAAATATGGATGTAAGGGTTTTTCCTACGACGGTTGAATGAATAAGACGGTTACAAAATTTCCAGCAATGATTGTTTTTGAGGATTGTTTGATGTAACCCTTCTTTGATGTGTGATTGCTAGTAAACCCTAAGGGTGATTCTTAAATAGACCGAGAAAGTCTGTCCCAAGACCGATCTTGGTTCCAATGCTGCAGAGATAGGATCTGGTTAGAAACTAGGCATTGGTCCTGGTGTTGAGTGACACCTCTTAGTCAGTATATTCAAAAGAACTAATGCTGTAGGCTTGGTGCTGAGAACCTCTCTTACAAGAGGTTGGATTTCGAAGGTCCATAAGGATATTGAGGACATGGATAATTCCCTTTAAGGTTTAGGGTGCCTTTGGGATTGCGATTTTGTAAACAAAAAGTGCAATTTTAAACCAAATCACAGAAAATGAATCGTTTGGGAATTGAGTTTTTAAAAAATTGCGATTTGAAAACGCATAAAATTGCTCTTTCTAATCGCAGGTAATGGTGTGCTTTTTTAAAAATGTAGAATTTTAAAGGGTAACCTGTGATGTTAAAGGCTAAACTGTGATTTTGCCAAATGTTTAACTGCATTTTTAAAAATCACTATTTGAAATCGCACATTTTAAAATCACTATTTTTAAATTGCACTTTCCAAATAGACACTTGGTATTGTTTGGGTTTCTTAAATCGCTTCACAATGGGAGAAAAGGTAGAAATGTATATTACTAGTTCTTTCTATATTCAACTTCACTTAAATTGGTGGGCAGGTGACTCTAGAGCTGCACTTGGATTAAAGGGCTGCTGTCTTAACTCATGGTTAGCTAACAACCTAAGTAGTCTTGATGCTATAGGCATTGTAGGGATTTTAAGTAAAGCCTAATTGAATTTTCTCTCTTTTTATTTTTTTATTTTTTAAGTACATTATCTAATTCTCAAATTGTTATAACTATTGTGGAGCATACACTTCTTGCATTGTTTTGCTCATTCTAGTTAGGTGCTTTCTATTATATATTTTCGGTGTACTTAGGTGCGCCTTTACGCTTTTAATGATAATTAGCGATTACTTTGTCGTGTTGTTTTGGAGGATGAACGTAAAAGCTCATTGGAATGTTAAGATAAAACAGCTGAAGTACTTTTAGCTGAGAAAGAAACAAATGTTATGTTTGTATGTGTGCACGCTAAATTGATAGTTTTTTTTTTAGGAAGGGAGAGGAAGATAAGTTGATCTAGTTATTCATGCTTTCTTTGTTTTCTACTTCGAAGGATCATTGGGAGTGACTCCCCCAATTTCATTTCCATTCAGTCGATTGGGTCTTTTATTGTATAGGATGTTCCTTTTTCTTCATTTGTTCAACCTCTAGATCATTCTCACTCAATATTTTTCATTTCCAATTTGGTACCATGTAAATCATGTTTTTGCATTGCATTTGCAGCTGAAGGTTGTATGGAATATATTTACAGAGCATTACAAAAAAGTGAAAGGCTTTTATTTGCAAAAGTCTTTCGTATGCATAAGTTACACATGCATCCAGTGGGTATTAAACCATGACCTCACTCTCCATCACATTTTTATAGAAGAGGAGCTACTATTTGAGTTAAAGATCGTACTCTTATTTAGCTGTATGCTTCTTGCATTGACATACAACCTACACTCCCCCGACCCCCCCACCACTGATATTTGTAGAGAAAAGCCTTGTGGTAATCAAGAATATCTTCACATTTACTTAGTAGTCTATGGCTCTGACCTAACTAGTTTTTGTGCTTTTGTGGTTGTGAACTTTGTGTAGGGTTTGTTGGCGGGAAATGCAAGATCCAAGAATGCCAGAGTCTGAGGAAAGTTTAAACCCAAAGTTACGGAAAAAGAAAATCTCAACCCAAAAGGCTTCTTTGTTTCTTTTGCAAGGGAATAATGTCAAAGAGGTTCATGGGGTACAGGGGCCTTTGTTACTGAATGCTGGGCAGAAGACCTCCAAGAGAAACTTGAAGAATGAAACTTCTCCATCATCCCAGCAACCGGAGAGATCAAACTCTGATTCATTGCCTGATTCTTCTAAATCTGGAAGTGAGTACCGAGCATTGAGGCGGAAGTATTTGCTGCTGGAGGAAGAGAGCTTTGCGTTGGGGGGAGAGCTGAGAGAGATTGAAGATGAGGTAAAAACCCTTGAAGAAGAGAAGCTTGCGCTGTTGGACCAGCTTGTTGTGTTGGAAGGCTTGCTTGATCCTTCAGAGTTGCGGTCCTAATTTCTTTTCGTTATTGGTGAAGTTTGTCTGTTTGTGATTATGGCGTTTCTCTATTGTTATGATACAGTTTTTCAAAGAAAAAAAATGTAGGTCATGTTTGACCCCTTCTGTAATTAGTTCCATGGTCAGCTCTCTTACTCTCTGAATACTTGAATGCTTTCAATGCATTTGAATGCGAAAGATGGAGAGTGCAATCAGGACATTGGATTTTTAAACCAGTTAGTATATTAAGGACATCTTATACAAGGGGTGGTAGAGAAAACATATCCATTAAACGTTTCTTTATATCTAAAAAATGAACCTTATCTTTTGGTTTATAGATGAAATATAAGTTACTGTTAAAATGCTTGGAAAGATATAATACTCCACCCCCTTGTCCCTCGCACTCACGTTTTTCAGCCTGTCGATGCACTCCTACGCTAGAGCCCGCCGGTCCCAATAGAAAAACGAAGAGCTGCTAACATGGAACAGCCGATCTTCCCTTGCTAGGATAAGGTGCCTCGCTTTTGCAGTCTCCATTTCAAGACGGTGGAGCTTTCTAGTAGAAATTGGCTAAGCGAGCACCAATGGGCGAAACAAGCCCCCGCTGAAGACAAACACAACCGAGAAAGCAATGTCATCACCTTGGTACTGAATCCATATATATATATATATATATATATATATTGACATAGCTAGGGCTCAACCATTACCCTGCTTTGGTTGCCTTTTCCTGTAAACTTTGGCTCATAAATTTTACATGAATTACCAAGAGGAAGATTCAACGCAATAAAAGTTGATAAATAATTTATGTCACCAAGGGCCTGCAATGTATTCTTGTACATATTCTAATCCATGGAGGTCAAGTGTTATACATAAAATTTACATTTAATTAGAATATATATATATATATATATATACACACATCAAAAGAGGAGCTAAGGCATCATATTCTGCCAAAAGAGAGAGAAGAGGGAATATATATCTTGATTCATACTCTGCCATTGTGTGTTACTTGTTTAGTAAATTACATGGCAATAATTCCATTACTCAGCCATTCCATTTCCAGGCATACAACTGTAGGTTATTGTAAATATCGATCTTCTATTTAGTGCAGCATATTCGTTTCCGTAGGTGTGGTTTTCTCTGTAAGGATTTCAAAGCTCCTTATCGATGTATACTGTTCAAGTGTCGTTATCTCATCAAACCCAAGTTGGAAGGTGCAACCCGGACAACCAGAGGGCTGGTAACCTGTCTTTTTCTGTTCCTCCATGACAAGAACCCAAAAGCATAGCCCTTTGATGGAGCAGCCACCTTGAAATTCACAGTGAACTTGATCTTCTGGCGGAAGTGGTTAAAGACTAATAGCTTTGGCACCACGCTGACATTGATTCCAATGGGAGAAGAAATTAAAGCTTTATAAATACTTTTTGGTTCTCCAACATTTGTCACAGTTCGTGTTACCGAGAAGTTGTCCTTGAGATTGGGCACTGTGATAGATGGATAGTTCAGGGCAGATGGTGTTCTGAATGTCCCATGACACGTACTGTTGTCTCTTGTGATCAGATGCAATGACTTCTTGTCATAACCAATTGAACAAAGGAACGATACATAATCTCTTGGCTGTGCATCATAGACGAGACCTGGATCTAGGACTCTCGTAGGGTTCACAAATCCAGACCCATAATCAAATGCATTAGCCCTTCTTCCTTCAGGATCCACTATGATTGGTTTGTGGTTCTTATCCAGAATAATAGCTGCATATTCCATCTGTAAGATTCTTGCGTGGAAACTTAAGAACAACATTTACGATTTGTAGACTACATTTATTCTAAGCAAAGCAAAATACCAAATACAAATATATATATATATATTTTTTTTATTAAATTCAAAGGAAACTTAATTGGGTTACTCAAAAAGAGAATGAACACCAAACGAATTGGCTGATAGTTGAGCCTTTGAAGATTTAGTCAATTTTTAGGTGGATTCTACGAATCTACTCTTGAAAGAAGGTTGAGAAAATGCTTCTTTCACATTTCAAAGAGGACAAGAAACATCCAATTGAGAATAAAACTGGGTTTCAAGTTGTTTTCAAAAACTGGGAATTCAACTACATCAGGCTATTAAATATCCATAAATATTCATCAGGCAAGACTAGGATGTTACCACTTGTCATGATTGCAGATTTAATAGCAGATGGTGACCATGAAGGATAAACAGCTTTGATCAAGGTAGCTATTCCTGTTACATGTGGGCAAGCCATAGAAGTACCAGAGAGAATGTTGAATTGCGCTTTTCCAACTGCTGGAGACCAAGCTGCAAGGATGTTCAATCCAGGAGCTGTGATATCGGGCTACAAAGGAGAACAATCAGAAAGTTTGAAGAATATAAAAAAATAATAAAAGAAAAAGACGCAAAAAAAGGAATGGAACAAATGATGAGATCCAGTAACTCCTTTAGAATTATTGACCTTTTCGAAAGACTTTTACCTTCAAGATTTCAGGGGTCAATGCATTGGGACCTTTTGAAGAAAATCCTGCAACACGAGGTGCAGGTTGAGACCCCAATACAGTCTTTGCAGGAAAAATCCTAGATACTGGTTTCCTGTTCACAACAACAGAATGGCCTGTATCAGCAAAACAGAGAAATTCAAACACACTGATATCATCTTCTGTAATAATGGAACAAACCGTGTTCGATTAACATAAGAAAGAATCTGATCAGCTGTCCTTCTTCCAACAATAGCTGCAGGGATCACAAAGGGGATGGCAACATCTTTATCTGCTTCGTCAACTAGTATCATCCCAACTCCGCCAGCTTCTTTCACTACCACACTCTTTTCCAGCTTTGACTCCATTGAGCTCTCTGCATGTCGACAGACCAGAACCTTCCCTCTGGCCTTGGTGTTATTCAAGGAACTATCTAAACAGTAACTACAAGACAAGAAGGAAAGAAAAAAATAATTCGAAGTTTTCCTTGATGTTGACATAGAAATTGCACCAACTACCAAGTACCTTTTGCTTCACCTGGATTGATAAGGAGTAAAATATCCTGCGAAGGCTTCAGATGCAGAAATGATCCTTGCAGACGCTTTCATTTCAAAGAGACTAAGACTTTCACCCTATCCAACAACTAAGAATTTTTAAGGCTGTCATATGTATCAAGAATCTCTCAACAGAAAGAGGTAAATAGCATTACCGTGAAGTTGGTACCATCTCCTAACACGATATCAGAAGAGAAATCTCTATCTGTTGAACTAGCAGCAACAGTTATCATCCACGGCGCTACATTTGTTGCAGAACCTTGATTGCCTCCATTTCCAACTGAAGCAACTACCAAAATTCCGTGGGCGGTGGCATGGAATGACCCCACAGAAATGGCATCATTGAAATAGTCTCCCTGGGGAGCATCAGGACCCAGAGACAGAGACAATATGTGAACTCCATCTCTGATTGCATCATCAAAGGCAGCTAGTAAGTCAACATCATAGCAACCCGAGTCCCAACACGTCTTGTATACTGCAATCCTGGTCATTGGTGCACCACCTCTAGCTCCTCCAGCTGCTAGCCCCTTATAATTCATGTTTGTCACATAGCGACCGGCAGCTGTTGAGGCCGTGTGGCTGCCATGGCCAGAGCTGTCCCTCGGAGATCTGAATGACATTGTGCTAACTGATTCTTCTTCTGCTTCATAACCACTAAAATAGTATCTAGCTCCAATCACTTTCCTATGCCATTAAATTTTAACCGAAATACTGAGGATCCTCTTTGTTGATGTTCATAAAATGATTTAGATAATGTAAGGTATAACTATGGTAAAACCTGTTGCAAGATGAAGCATTGAATGCTTCTCCCGATTGGCAATGCCCCTTCCATCTGGCAGGCACTGGAGGCATGTTGGCATCACTAAAACTTGGGGATTCAGGCCAAATTCCTGCTTTAGATGGTAAAGAAAATTAAGATCACCGATTCTTTTCTCTTTCAACAGATATATGGGCCCCATCAAACTGGAGGCACACATGCATTCAAGCATACAGAGTCCCGTTAATTGTGCAAAATGTGCTGTACTCGGTAGAATAAGATCTCTAATACTAGTAGAAAAACAGGGGATGTAAGTAAACAAATGGGATATAATGAGGATTGCATAACTACTAATAAACAAGCGCCTCTATAACATCTAAGTTCTAAAGAAATTAAAGAATCAGGAAAAAAAAGGGCGGGGGGGGGGGGGGGGGGGGGGAAGAATAAAGTGAAAGAATTAACGTTAATCCATCAGGCAATTGTGCTAAATAGAAAGCATTTGATAATGAAAGAAACATTTTTTTTTTCCTTCAACAGAGCTTTATTCGACCATAGGAACCACTAAAAGAGAGAGATTGCCAAGCCCCTCTATGCTGTATGTAATTAGTAAATGAAGAGTGCGGGTTCTTATGAAGGAACTCATTGCCCCTTGGTTTATGTATACCAAAGTAATAAAGGAAAGATGCATATTATGGGATAGGAAGAATGAATTGCTCCTCAACAGCAGAAATTATAGTAGGAGGACATCAAAGATAGTGAAAGAGTGCTGACCGGTATCAATGAAACCAACAATGACATTAACTTGGTTCTTGGTGGAATACCCCGGAATCTCCATGGTTTCCTCGCCCACAAGACCCATGAAATCCCACGAGTGAGTGGTGTGTAGCCTTCTTTTCGAATTCGGAAACACAGAAACCACTCCCGGCATCTCTGTTCATGTACACAGCCATTAATCTCTGATTCTATATCCGGAAATAAGGGATTTTGGGAAGGAAAATGCTCACTAGAAATCTGGAAAGCCTGGTGGTCGGTCAACTTGGCCGCAAAGCCTCTGAAACCATGTCTATAACTGTAAACATGAGACGCCTGTGCTTGTTCGATGCTGTTCCACACCCAAACCAATTGTATACATGTAATAATATTCACAAACATAAATCAGTCGACCATGCAACGAATGACAAACCCCAGTGACGCAAGCATTTGGAGAAGTACATAAAAACCTTACCTTCCTCTATGAACAGCAGCAAGCATTTGATGGTCTTGGCTCAGAATCTCGTCTGGATCTTCACCAGCTTTGCTTCCCATATAAACCACATAAACCTGGAAACCCACCCAATTTTAAGAGAGAGAGAGAGAGAAAAAAAAAAAAAAAAAAAAAAAAAAAAAAGGGCAAAAAACACAAAAATCTGTGCAACAAGAAACATTTGGGTATCACTGAATATACATCCAAAATTATAATGTGATTAACCTTGGCCGAATAGCAAACGCTGATTTCCGCATAAAAAACACAAAGAAACAGATACAGCAGGATGATGCTACTTATCCTACTCCTTGTGGAAGAGAATGAAGCCATTTCCGAAAGAAGAAGAAAAAAAAAAAAAAAATCCTTCCAGTCCCACCCTTGACTGTAGTCAGAGAGAGGCTAGAGGCAGAGGATATGGGCTTTCAGTTATAATATGGAGAAAGGTAGCCGGATTTAAGCACTGGAGAAAGGTGGGGAAAAAACAAAGGTTGGTGGAGAAAGAATGTTCAGATATCTCATCGCAGGATTAGCGTGCTTGTGAAGAATAAAGAGCGTATATTTATATAATTAAAAAATAAATACCGTCCCACTACAGAATCAGAAAGAGACACAAACACCGAGGATAAAACGTGAAGGGAAAACCAAAAAGCCACCGCGCGAGAAGGTAGTGGGTTTAAGGTTGGAGTGCAGCGCACCTGACAATTATAGTGTCAGTGCGTAACGTCTCTCCCACTCTCCTAAAACGTCAGAAATTTCATAAAAACAAGAAAATTCAACACCTCCGTGACCTGCTATGATTACTGAGTCCCAAATCAATAATCATTTTAACCAACTTCTTCATTGCAATCAAATATCGTAATGATTGTTATTATTTACCCTATTATATACCACTCATAATATCTATTATTTACCAAACAATTGTTTTACGAGTACAACCGCGATTCTTGGTTCACCGGCAGCAGTGTTTCACTATTTTTTTAAAAATTTATAGTTTTTACTTTTCTATAAAAAAAAAATATTTTACAATAAATTTTTTTATATCAATTAAATATTTTTTTATTTTTTATTTATTTTTTTCTTACTTTTTTATTTTTTGTCATTTTTATAATTATATAATTCATTTGGTAGTTACAGTATACCTAAGAGTTTAGAGAATATATAAAATAACTGATGTAGGTAATTTTTGTGACTTTTATAAATTTTTTTTATATATTTAGAAAAAAAAAAACTATATATAAGTATTTACTACTAATACTATTGCTCTTAGAAGTATTTTCGTTCTTGGAATAAAAAAAAAAAAGTATTTTCGTTCTTTTCTTGTGGTAAAAAAAATCATAATCAGCCTCACGCTGAAGATTTATTTCCTAGTTGGCATCGACAATAACTAAAGAGTAAAAGCTACGTGTCACACTATAATTTCATCGTTATTTTGTTATGTTCACATCTTATTATCAATCTACCGGTAGATTAGCTATTCTTGGAAAAAAATAATAATAAATAATGACAAATTGAGAACGCTTAGGGTTATAGATGAGTCTATCTGCTCGTGAACTCAGTTTGACTTAGTTCGTTCAAACTCGATTCAGTCTCGGTTCGAAAAATAAAAAAGTTGTTCGTAAACAAAATAATCTGCTCATATATTAAATGAAATGTATTCGTATAAACTTGGCTCGACTCATACAAAGTTTATGAGCTCGACTTGTATAAGTTCGACCTGACTCGTTCTACTCAAATCGTTAGCTCGCTTTTTTATATATATATATATATAATTGTAATGTATAAATATTAACATAGTAAACATAATATATGTAATACTACAAACGTTTCATTTATAATGTAAAATATAGATCAAAGTTAAGATTATACTAAATTTTAATATTTTTTATTTTTTGAAGTAAAAAATATTATAAAACTCTAATCGAGTTCGAACCACTCGAGCTTATTTAGAGGCTTAGCTTGTTAAGCTAGCCGAGTTCTAGCCAAACTTGAACTTGGCTATGCTCTTAACAAGCTGAATTCAAACAATCCTTTAAAACTTAGTTTGAGCTCATATTTTATGTATTCGAGCCGAATTCGACAGTTCCAAATTTGTCTCGGCTCTACTCGAATACACCCCTTAATGCTTTATAATATCTACGTAATGGAATAGTCAATAATGGTAAAATATATAGTATTACTCGTAATTAAAAATTGTACGAATAAAGAATTGATATTTAGAAATCACTTTTAGATAAAAAAAAAACTCAATTCAAAATTCACAATTTAAACGCTAGAGTAAGAGTGGCAATTGGCAAAAATGGTCATCTGCTGGTATACGTGTGCGATGCACTTTCATTTTAGTTTTTTTCCTTTTTCTATTTTTGCCATGCGTAACAAACAATTTTTGTTAGATACATATGTTTTATTGTTTTCTGAGTAATGGTATATAACACACAATTATTTTATTACGTTGATGTGATATTGTTAATCTACTCTTATGTTCCGTTTGTTTCGACGTAAAATATTTTTCGCAGTAAAATATTTTCAACGAAATCATTTTTCAGAAAAATAACTTTTTGAAAAATATTTTCCGGCGTTTAGCTCGTACGAAAAAAATCACCAACAACATAAAACAGAATCTGGCCTAGTTTGACTGGAATCCGGCAAAAATTTTTAGATTCCGGCAAGTTTGGGCCGAATATGGTTTGCCAGAATCCAGCATAAATTTATAGATTACAGCAGTCTAGATTTTAGTATTGATCGGATTTCAGCAATCAGATACCAAAATTCGGAGGTAGAGTCGGTATTCCAACAAACTCCAATGCTTAGCCGTAGTGAATTCTCACAAATATGCGTGTAATAATGAAAAGTTTAAATCCAAAAACGATTTATGGTTTTCAAACTGTAAATCGTTTTCCAAAAATTAAAGATACTTTTACAGTCAAATTGAAAATGATTTCTGTTAATCATTATTTTTCGCCCCCACCAAACACCATAAAATGCCAAAAATGTTTTTTAGAAAACATTCTACGCTGAAACAAATGAAGCATTAAATCAGTCCTAGTTAAAGGAAAAAAAAAAAAAAAAAAGTTCTAATGACGAAATGAAAATGTCACATCAACATAATAAATTAATATTGAGCGAATAGAATGATAAGTAACATTTCTCGTGTGTGTGTGTATATATATACTAGAAAGAATGGGTGTCGTTAATACTACTTTAATATCCCGCATTACATTGAAAAGATGAATAATCAATATAAAGTGAGCGCATTATAAAATATATATATATATATATATATATATATATATATATATATATATATATATATATATATATATATATATATATATATAAGCGTTAAATCCGACATGAGTTTCATATTAGGTGAGACTGAGCTATATAAGTTAATTATAAAAAATTGTAAATTAACTAATAATTTTGAAGTCTAGCGTGTATATATATATATATATATATATATATATATATATATATATATATATATATATTTGCTTGTAACACGAATCTATAAATTGTTTGATAGATTTGTTGGAGACATCTTCAGCATTACCATGACTTGCGTGCCCATATCTTTTTTTTTTAAAAGCATTCTTAGCAGCCTTACAAAAATAATTTTTTGGGGAAAGTACACTTTACCCCCTGATGTATCCACCTATTGGCAATTTGACGCCCAATGTTTAAAAATTGGTAAATGACCCCCCTGACATTTAACACTTGTCTCAATTTGGACCTTCTGTCCACTTAGTCCGGCAAAAGTGACGGAAAGTGGGTCACGTGCGTTGCACATGACCACTTAAAGTCCCATTTTCTTATTTTGCCCCTCACTCAAAACGGTGAGTTTCGCCTCAATCACTTTTAACGCATATATTTTATTCTTTCTCTCATGTACTTAGAACCACCGCGACCTGGCAATTCTTCAGAGCACTTGTAACACACGTTAAGGGCCCCACGTCCACGGCTGAAGAACCGCTTGAGTACATCGCACATCGCTCTTCAGAAATATTGTCACCGGCGTGTTCTCAAAGTTCTGTTATGGAAGCATACTGGTGCAAGCACTAATAAACTTGATGGTGTGTTTACCGATGAACTTGAGGAGACGACATGCTACCGCTGTGATTTCTCTTGAACAATTATGGTCCCAGCAGAAGGGCCAGTAATGTAAAAGCAACATGCGCTGTGTATCTCGGCTCTCTCTCTCTCTCTCTCTCTCTCTCTCTATATATATATATATATATATATATATTGTTAGTTTCCACTTGCAAGAATCTCACCAAACACAATCAATTTGATTGGCGCAGCCAACTCTTCCTCCAAGTCCAAGGGAAGCTCCCAGAAAACCATTAAAGACAAAACATTATCAGGAGTTGGCAACCTCATCAGCCTCCTCCCAACCGACACTGTCTTCTTTTACCACTGTAACAAAATTGCTGATCAAGCTGGCAAGAGCCAACAATCAACAACCTATAAAGCAAACTTCTTGCTAGTTCTACTCTAACAACAAGGTGCCTTTTTTCCTCAGCTTTCTAAGTTAGTCATTTCAATGGTATATGCATAAACTTCTAAAAAGATTAACTTGGTTCAGACTTAATTACTTCCCCAAGAAGACCTTTGTGCCTTCTAAAATGTGTGACACAAGTAAATGTCGAGCCCTGAGAGACTAAGATATGTTGTGGACATGAATTGCAGACCAACAGAACAAACAATGGCCACTGCAACACCATCAACAAGTACCTCACCGCCATTCTTGTTGCTTTCTGTGGTTTGTCTTGCTTCGTTTCTTCCTTCACAGACAGCTACGTTGGAGATGACGGTATCACACACTACGGGGTTGCAACAAGAAAGGGTCTTTGGCCTTCGCCGTAGTCTAAGAACGTGGACTTGCCGACGTATAAGCTCCGGTTTGCAGACTTTGTCCACTCCTTTTTCGGGCTGTGTTTGCCGTTTTGGTGCTTTTGGATCGAAATACTGTGCGGTGCTTCTATCCGGTGTCTGAGTCCACTAAGAAGATTTTGCTAGCTCCGGGTGCTGCCACCTGTTGTTGGCGCGGTTTCTAGTGTGGTTTTCGTGGTGTTCCCTAATAAGAAACAGAGGCTCATTTTTTTTTTTGGGTGGTGTAATGAAGTGCATGAAGGTCACAACGTAGTGCATGGTCCAGCGTAGTCTGCATGGTTAGTTACTTAGTTGGTCTTTTTTTTGCTGCCTCTTTTGGTTATCCAGTATTGAATTGGTTCATAAATGGATCATCTTTTTTGTTTCAGAATTATCTTCAAAAAGATCATTGGGTAGAGATCATCGTGTATGTGGTGTTGATGCTTACATGCAGTTATGCTTGACATTATTTTCATCGATTTCATGAATATGTTTGGAAGTTACGAGATTTTCTCGATCGCCATGAGATGAGTTATAACGTCGATTTAAATTTAGGATTGTTAGGCTAAAAGCATGTCCGTATCCCAAATGAGCAAGACATGTCCAAATTCTGCTGGTGGGTAACTGATTTTATTTGACTATAAGTACGTGATATTTTCTAGTTTTTTTGTCGATTTCATGCTGTTGGTATCGATATGAAGGGGCTATAAGTGCTTTTGACGATGAAAATGCATGGAGCCTTACTCTTAGATCCTCATTTTATTACTCTGCTTTTGGTTGTTTTGAACTCTGCTTCGGGTGTTATCATGCTCTGTTTTTTGAACGTCAAACAGAGGACGTGGAAAACATGTATAGACTGCCTTGCAGGGAACTTATATATATATATATGAGTTTTCTTTAATATGAACTTCGCGTTTCAGCCAAAACCATGTGCTGATAGTCCTCTAGAGAATTGGCTTCAAGGAAATATGACTGAGACTATCGCTATAACATCAACACTTGCAAAGTAGCGCTGCAAGACTAGAGAGTAGCACATTAGGACCGACATCCCTTATGAGTTCATGAATAACCAGTAGAATCTGTGGCTTTCTCTGACGAGGAAGCAAAGCAGCTAGAGAAAATAAGGTAAGTACAGCTTCTCCAACTCCACGGACCTGATCTGGTTTTTTATTCCACCGATAGTTATTAGACTGCCCATGGATATTCTTTCGTTACTGCAGATCTTGGTGATAGCCGGTGGCGTAGATTGACGCTTGACGACGATGGTAATCTCAAAATTTACAGTTATGATCTAGATGTTGGACAGTGGGTCGTTGTTTGGAAAGCAATGATCTAGATCCGGCGACTTCTCGTCGTCTTGCGAGGATTCAGAGGAATATTTCTCTGAATGGAGGAGGGGCAAAATGGTCTTGATTTTTGTTTAAGCGGACACGTGAGTTGCACGTGGTCTCATTTCCGTCCAAAGTGACGGATAAGGGGACGGAAGGTCCTACTTGTCACACGTCGATAACATTAAGGGGGTCATCTACCAATTTTTAAACATTAGGCGTCAAATTGCCAATAAGTGGATACATCAGGGGGGGTAAAATGTACTTTTTCCTAATTTTTTGGTTATTTTGGTAAGCTAATTTGGTGAAATTGTCGAAAATGACTCTCCAGTAGCCTCACCAATTTGGTAAAAAAATTTGGTGAGTGAACAAATACTTACTAACAATACTGAGTATTGTTCACTTACAAAATCTATAAAAAAAAAAATTTATTAAAAATTGCTTCCTCTTCTTTTTTATTTTTTTTTTTATTTTTATTTTTCTCTCATGCATCACACACAATCTCCATTTTGAAAAATATTATTTAAATGAAATAATGATAGTGGATAACTAAAATTGTAAGTTTGTTATGAAGGCTTCAAAAAATTTGATTGCTAAAATAGAGAAAAAATAGTTTTTACCTATTTTGGCTAGTAAAATTTAATCAGGCTAAGAATGCTCTTAAAAATTGCTTGCTAAAGCAATAAAGCATCCCCATTTGCATTCGTAGTAGTCTCACTTAAACTTTACTAGCCAAAATAGCTAAAAATCACTCTTTTATATTCTGGTGAGCCATTTTTTTTAAAGCACTCGTAACAGTCTCGCCATTTTAACTATTTACAATCATTATTCTATTTAAATAATATTTTTTCAAATTTATTTATTATTTATCTATTTAGTCTTTATTCTTTCCCTTTTACTCTTTAGAACAAGATCAAAATGAATTTCCATTGCTATTACAAGAATCATGTGTCATGTGTTTTTTAAAATTTTAGACTTTGAAATGATTTCCAAATTGCGAATTTCCTTCATGTGGCTTACGTTTGTACATAATTACAGAGTTTATTGCATACATTTATCACAATTTGCCATCACAGGGGATGGTGGCAGCATGTCTCACACAATATAGAGCTTTTTATATAGATGAAATAATAAATGCATTAGAAACAATTTAGACCAACCAAATCCTAAATTTAAATGTGCTCAAAATAGGGATATGTCAAAACCCATCTAAAAAACCATATTAGAAATAGAAAAACCAAATCTTATCCAAACTTAAATCTAAAATCCTTGCGGAAAATCGTCATTTGAGAAGAAATCTTTACCCAAAATCACTATTCTAATAAATGAATAATCCAACCCACCATTCAAGACAACCCAAATCATAAATAAAAATATCCAATCCAAGATTACCATACTCCCCCATTATTGGCCAAACCAAAGAGAGAGAGACAAAGGTACCGTTGAGACTCGACAAACAGGAAGGCGACTGCGTGGGCTTGATTGATGGTGACAATGGGGTCGACGAAGTCATGGTGGTGAACACAGGGATGTTGTGCATGAGAGTTAGGAGAAGAAAATTAGAGGAACAAAAAAAAGTGACCGAAACAGTAATGTTGTATGTGATTGATGCGTGTGAGAAAAAAAAAATAGAGAAATGACTAAATTTTTATTATTATTTTAAATATTTGATGAGTGAACAATATTAATTATTGTTGGTGAACACCGTTCGCTCACCAATTTTTTGTTTATTATAGTAACGAGGCTATAAAAATAAAAAATAAAAAAATTGTGTAATATCTACTGCAAGGACAGTAGTGATGGAGATGATGAATTTTTTTTATCGGTATTATCATCATGATGAGGATGATCGACAAATGATATTTCTCGTTTACACGAAGCAAGCATGATTCCAAGTGATGGTCAGTTATAATCATTGCTCATCTTATTTGTCAAGTATAATTTGACTATTAAAGGCAAGGAATCATATTGTCCGTAGAGGTGTTAATTAATGACCGAATGTTAACAACCAGAGAGCATTCACTCAGACGGATCGAGGAGATTGTTTCAATCAAGAGGTCAAATGCTCCGAAACAGTTAATCAAGTATTCATGTTTCATTATTATCATTATTATTTTTCCTTGATGCCAGGCTGGTAGGGTGGTGCCACAACAACAGCTTTCGGGATTGGTATTGCCATACCAAAGCTTCTATGCACCTAATGACCCAAGTAAGCACGACCTGAAAAAAGAATTATGATTCAGTGAGAGAGAGAGAGAGAGAGGCTCTTCCTTCTCTCTAGATATATTTGCACCCATCACATTTCCGACCCTCCCCATCTCTCTTTTCCCTTCCTTTGCTTCTATATTGACCCAACCAACCAACAGCCTAATAATTTTGAGAGTTTTCTCTCTAACTTCCGCCTCTTATGAGATTTTTATCTTATCGGATTTATTCTGGGCTTTTTCATTCCTTTTATAGTTTTTTTATTTCCACAACTCAAGCTTTATACTAGACCATCTTTTTCGGTGACTCTTCCATCTGTGTCTTCTGCCAATTTTGTATAGGATTTTTGGTTCATATTTTTGAATCTAGATCTACTATCATCTGCCCATCATTGGTCGACAAGTGCCATCCCACTGCCTTTCCCGTCGTTTTCTGCCTGCGCCGATGCTACCCAAGTCTCCAACGGCCAACTTCCCATCAGCGCGTCTGGGTCACATCCCGCCTCCTCCGCTGTTGTTGTTAGTTTTCTGTGGTTTTCTGCCAGTTGCTGATGTTCTGTGTTTGTGTTGTTTATGTTATTGTTTTTCCTTTTCTTTTTATGTTTTTTTGGATTTTTCTATTGCATTTTTCTCTCCCTGTTCATTATTCTAATTGTGTTTTCATTCTTGTGACTCAATACACTACAGAAATCATCTTCACTGGTGACTCCGGTTTTGTGGTATTCATGCCTCAAACCTTTGGGCCCGCATCTCCAAAAGCATTGGCCCCACGTACTTTCATTCTTAGTTTTGATTTTGGATTGCCTAGCCTTTATTGTGTTTTTTTTTGTTGTTGTTGTAATTTGTTCACGTATTAAAAAAAAAAGAAAAAGAAAAAAAAATGACCTGAAAATTTAGGCAGGCCTAGTTATCAGGTCTGGCCACTGGCCTGACCCAAATTCACCCAAATAAGGCCCGGTTCTGTCTGTCACGGCCAACGGCGTGGGTGGTCCATGATCAGGCCTAGTTGTCCTACCATCCCGACCCGCAGCAATTAGAACCGGAGACAGGCTAAACCGCAAAGCGACCAAGGAGGCGAGGATAAAGAAACAAATTCAAAAACAAACGAGAAATGCAAAAGTATCACTTTTATTATAAAACAGTAACATACCATATTTATTGAAACAATTCCATGAAAATCTGTGGGGGGAAGCAAACTCGAAAAGGATATCCATGTGAATGCACCATCCATCGGTGAGTCAGCTCGTAAGGAATATTTTTTTAGACGATATACAATTGGGTTAAACATCTTTTTAGTTCTTAAATTTTTAACAATTTTATTTTTTAGTCTTTGAGTCTTAAACTGCATTACAGATGGTACATTACATTTAGAAAAAGACCGAATTGGTACCTCAGTTAAGTTTTCCGTCCAAAAATTAACGGTCTGCTACGTGTTAATCTCAGAGGTTAACACGTAACACTATATAAAAAATTAAAAATTTTAAAAAAGAAAGGGGTGGCTCAGCCATCCCCTTGGTCACCATGGGGTGGGCCAGCCACCCCCATTTTGGCCAGGGGGTGGCTGGGCAGTATGGGGTGGTTCGGCCACCCTCGAACAGAAAAAAAAAATAAAAATAAAAATGGCAAGATCGGTTTTGCCCTTGGTTGGCCACCCCCAAGGGCCACATGGCTGGTTCAGCCACCCCCAGATCAGCTTGTCTAAGGGTGACCGAACCATTCCCGTGGCCTATAGGGGTGGTTTGGCCACCCCAAGGGCAAAACGGAAAAAATAAAATTTGGAGGGTTTGGAATCACCTCCAATGGCCAAAACCAATCTTTGTTTATTTTTCTTTTTTTGGTTAAGGGGTGAGACCGGCCAAAGGGGTGGCTCAACCACCCGTTTGGTCAAAATGGAGGTGGTTGGCCACCCCTATGGTGGCCAAGGTGGGTGGCTTAGCCACCCTTTATTTTTTTTAAATTTTTCATATATATATTTTTAATTTTTTCAAAATTTTTAATATTTTTTTTTTATAATTTTTAATTTTTAAAGAATTTTAATTTTTTTTATATAGTGCCACATGTCAACCTTTGACATATGACAAGCCATTAGTTTTTGGACGAAAAACTTAACCAAAGTATCAATTCGGTCTTTTCTTAAAATTGAGGTACCATCTGTGATGTAAATTGAAATTCAGGAACAAAAAAATAAAGTTGTGAAAACTCAGAGACCATTGGACTATTTAACCCTATACAATTTTGATACGTATGCAATACGAAATTAATAAGTTAAAGTTGACTTATATAATTTAATACTTATATTTCAAAACGACTTAAACTTGACACGCAACATTTAGGGTCATAATTTTTTACATAACCCACAAAACCAACACAAAATTAATTGATTAAAGTTGAAAGATTTAACCCGTTTAATTAAATGACTCGAGTTAGAATTAACCTATATAGCTTTATACTCATGTCTCAACACAACTAAAGCCCAACACGTGAACATAAATTCCCTAAAAGCCACAAACAACAGCGAGAGGGTTCAAATGGCTATTGTTAAGAGTGGTCATGGGTCGGGAGGTCAGTCTCATCAGCCCAAATAGACTAAAATAATTGTGGGCTTTTCTCCCAAAGCAAAACGACCACTTTTGATGCTTAAGGCGACAAGTTTAAATGATGCCATTTTCTTATATTATGTTTTTTATTTTTTATTTTTTTAATATGGCAATTATAGCACTTTCTTTTATTTGTAAAATGTATGTTAAAACTTTTTTTTTTTTTTTTTTTTTTTTTTTTTTTTTTTTTATATATATATATAACTTATTAGATATAGAATAGCTTATCACTTTATTCAAAGACATGAAATAATAAAATTTAAAGAAAAATAGAAATAAGTTATATGAAGATTGATTTGTAATAAAATATAATGCAAAAAAAAAATTTGTTGAATATTTGAATTGAAGGTTTAATTCTATTTATTATGCACAATGCAAATAATGAAAATTTATACACTTTGAAAACTTTTTATATCTTTTTAAACATTCAATTCAAATAAATGTTGGAGAAAAGATTATGCATGTTGGGCAAATTTAATGAATGTAAAATATTAGTCTTTTAAAAATAGTAAATAAGTGCAACTTTTCAAGAATTTATGGATTTTTTTTTCTTCTTAAATGTGAATAATGAGACTTTCAATTTGTAATTTCTATTACCATGATTGAGGGTCTTAATTAGAAAACATTTATTAAATTTTTACCATATTAAAGTCTTAAAATTTGTTTTGAAAATAACATTTATTGTACAATTATTAAGTGGGGGCCTTAATTAAAGAATATTTTATAAACTTTTTACCATTTTAGAGTCTTAAAATGTTTTTTGAGCCTTAATTTTTTTTTTTTCTAAAATAAAATATATTTAATGTATAATTATTAGTTGGGGTATTCAATTTGGGGCATTAGGCAATCACCTAAGGCTCGAGCTGCCCAATGCATCAATTCTTTTAAGTGCGCACTTTCTGATATAGTACTTAAAATTATTATTAAATTTAAAATTTAATAATAATTTATCTAAAATTTAATAATAATTTTTAATACCATATAAAAAATCATACACTTGAGACTTGAGAGTAAAAAAGAGTAATGATATTTATACAATAATTACACAACACATTCATATGAGGTGGGATCCATGTGAGTGAAATGGAAAATGTTAGATTTACAACACCAACACAACAAGTGCACAACAACCTCTCATATGAGAGTGAACCCCACACACTATGACCCACCCTCATGTAAGAGGTTATTGTACATTTGTTATGATGGTGTAATGCAGGAATCAAATTTCAAGTGAAATTCACCGCATAGATCTCGCTTCATATTCCATATGAATGTGTTAGTGGAATTATTATGTAAATGTGTTGTGCCATGATCACTTTAAAAAAAAAAAAAAAAAAAAAAAAACCGGGTGTTTGTAGAGCAGTTCTCACGGAAAATGGAAAACGAGTGGAGGGGGCGAATAGACACGCACAAGCATGACCGGTAATCTGTGGCTGAACCCACGTCTTCCTGTCTCTTCCAAATCTCAACGCCATTTTTCCTCTTTCTTCATTTGGGCCACAATCTAAAGACAGCGGCAAAGGTAAAGCTCTACGAGCTCCTCTCCTCATGTTTAATATCTCTTCCTTCCTCGTTTCTGTTCTTTTGTTTAACCATTTCTCTATTAACCACTACAAAGTGTGGGCTAATTAGCAATCTTTCTTTGTAGAGCGTCATAATGCCCCCAAAGATGTTCATATTCTTTGTAGTTTTGATCTCTATGTCTTCAGTTACAGAAACAGGAGAACGGGAAAGGATTAGAAGGAAGAGGAGGAAGCTATGGCAACAGGCTTCTTGTGTTCATGGAATTCAAGCTTAATTCATAGTTCTAGGAAAGAGAATCCGTTATTCCCCAGATCATTCCTCGGTGCTGGACGGAGAATTCTAGATGAACTAACTGCAAAAAGGAACCCGAGTCGTCATGGTTCTCAAAAGAAAATATCTCATAGGTTCTCTGTGTTAGCTGTGACCGAAAGCTCTAAAGAGCCTAGCAAGACTGAAGAAACAATACCTTCTTGGGCCAGGGCAGATTCAGATGTGCCCCCTCCTTGGGCTCAGGATGAAGGCAAGGAAAGTACATCGCAACAGATATTTGAGATTCCCTTCTATGTTTACTTACTTGCCTCAGCAGTCACTGCAATTGCTGCTGTAAGTTCATTTTCCTCTTCATTTTCATTTTATGACCTGCAAAACTAATTCTATTAAATGCTCTTTTGTTTCTTAAATTTTCTTGTAACTTTCGGACTGCAGATAGGTTCTGTTTTTGAATATGTGAACCAGAGGCCTGTGTTTGGAATTTTGAACTCAGACAGCATTTTTTATGCTCCATTGCTTGGATTTTTCGCATTAACTGGTATTCCCGTTTCAGTAAGTTGTTCTGAATTGATCTCATTTCTATTTTTTCTTTTCTTTGTTAATTTTGTGAAGATAGAAGGAGGAGAGAAGAAGATAATAAAAAATTGTAAAGTGATGTGGAATATTTATAGTTAAATATAGCGTGGCAATATAATGCACAGTATATGTAAAATAAGGAAAATAATATCAAGAAAATTATTAAATAACAAATATGGTAACAAGATACTCATGAGATTGTCATATGACTTAGATAAAATAAGGCAAGATCCGGAGGATTCTAACGTCTCTGCAAACTCAAGGTGGTAGCATAGAGAACATCTTGAGTTTGGAGAAAAGAGCACGGAAATGTCTAGGAGGATGTGTTTTAGTGAACACAGCTGCAAGCTGGTATGTGTTTAGTATGCTTGTAGAAGACATCATTGTGGGCTATCTTTATAGCACTCTGATTATCACAATAAATTGGCAAGCTGGTGGTCTAAATGACGCTTATGTCTTATAGAAGCTAGCACTGCCAAACGAGTTCAGAGGTGGTGTGAACAAGTGTGCAGAACAAGTGTGCGGCATTCGGCTTTTGTGTTGGATCTAGCAACAACTGATTGTTTCTTATTGCACCAAGAGATAATAAAGTCACCTAGCAAGAAAGAGCAACCATTGGTAGAGTGACGGTTAGTGGTATCTCTTGCCCAATCTGCATCAAAATAGATTAGTAAACCCAAAGAAGAGTGAGAAGAAAAATGAAGGTCATGGGATAGTGTCCCTCTCACATATCTAAGGAGTCAAAGGACGGCTACATAGTGAATAGAGTATCGTTTGGTCATAAACTAACTGACCAAGTGCACAATATTGGGTAATGGCTAATGATATTTGCACACAGTGTGTACAAATAACACATCTCATTGGGTAATATCCAGATGTGTGACAGTGATGCAATCAAATAATAAAAAGAACAAGAAAATGATACGGGCTACTTCGAGAGAGCCGTGTTCTCCAATGACTACTTTGAGGAAGCCATGACCTCCAAAATACCAACAAAGGTTCTAGGTTTTTAATAATATTTAGCACGATATTTTATTCATTAGGGTTACACTTGTATGGAAGATGACTAGGTCATAAGACATAACCATTAGGTCTAGCCGTCATTACATTATGCAAGAAAATAACTAGGAAGGAAATAAACTAATGGAAAAAAATACATTCCTTACTACCTAAAACACATGGGGAAATAAAATATGGAGATTATACTCCTTATTCTCTGCCGACTTGGGCTTTAGTACTGCCACATAAGCCCTGAAAATCTTAACATATCATCCCTCTCCCCTAACATCTTCCTTGTCCCTAAGGAAGAATTCTGGTTTTGGCTCAAGCTGGTTGCTAGGTAGAAAACTGCCGACGACAACCTGCACTGGACTAGCCGCTACAAGAAGTCTAGCCAAAACAACATCCACGCGAGCTTGGTAGATCAGCCCTTCCATGGCTGCCTTCATCTCAACCGGCTCTTTCTCCCTCTGATGAGCAATATTAGAATTATACCATGGCACATGAATGCGCGCTACTGTCCACGGAGTCATTTCCAAATCAATCTTCCCTAAGTCTGCCTATAACCACTTATACTGTGGTAGGCCAGGACCAAAATCTGTGTACAAACCCAACATGATGACATGAACCTCGGCTATATTATAAGAGTAGTAGAGGTTCGAGCCCGACCCACTCTCTTCATATGGCATGTGCCATCTTGCATTCAAGGCTGTGAAGGGTATGGAGTGGAATGCTAGGAACTTCTCAATCTCGTGGTTTCCTTGGGTCACCAACCAAGGCCGCTGGCTGGCCAGTGACTTGACCAGCCTGCCGAATGAATCCCATAAAGGTTGGTAGAAATCTGCATATGATAAGTCTCCTGGCAGGATCAGCATGTTGTAGTTCGATTTTGCTATGTGTTGGAGGGTTGAGTTGGTCCACCTAGTCTGTCCAAGATCGCCTACAACAACAAATTTGATTGGGAACTTAGCCGGGAGGCAGGTTGTATAGGTGGGGCTTGGCTCGCAGGAGAGGTGCGTGGTGGAGAAAAACTTTCAATTCTTTTCCTGATCTCCTCCATCTATTTGCTAGATTCCTCTTTCCATGCGAGAAATTCTGACCAAATCTTGTCTAGCCTTTCTCGTTCCTCTTCATTCCAGAAAGACATGGTGATGATGTGGATCGGAGATTGTTGTAGAAAACAATCAACCTTCGCTCTAATACCACTTGATGCAATCAAATAATAAAAAGAACAAAGAAAAAGGGATAAAGACTACTTCGAGAGAGTCGTGATCTCCAATGGCTATTTCGAGGGAGCTGTGATCTCCAAGATACCAATAAAGATGCTAGGTTTTCATAATATTCAGCATGACATTTTATTCATTAGGGTTACACTTATATAGAAGACGGTTAGGTCATAAGACATAATCATTAGGTCTAGCCGTCATTACATCATGTAGGAAAATAACTAGGAAGGAAATAAACTAATGGAAAATAAATTCCTTGTTAGCTAAAACACTTAGGGAAATAATATATGGAGATTATACTCCTTATTCTTTGCCAACTTGGGCTTTAGTACTGCC
Source organism: Alnus glutinosa (assembly GCF_958979055.1). Taxonomy (NCBI): domain Eukaryota; kingdom Viridiplantae; phylum Streptophyta; class Magnoliopsida; order Fagales; family Betulaceae; genus Alnus; species Alnus glutinosa. The sequence goes on along the minus strand of NC_084897.1, from coordinate 27,140,363 downwards.
ACGTGTGTTGCCACGTGTGTTGCCACATAAGCCCTGAAAACCTGAACGTATCAAACAGGGGGATAAATCAAGTTGCCAACTAGAACTGTACAGGTGGACAATTATTAACCGTTAAATACTGCAAACGCCTAAGGCTGTATGGCTAGCGGTGGCTTTTCCCAACTAACTGCCTAGAGTGGTGCGGTTAGCAGTGGTATAGTAGGTAGTTAATAATCGTTAATCGTCTACTCTTATATATAGATGTAGTATTGCAAAACGATGTTGTTTGGGTATAGAGTTTCATACCAAAACACTTAAAACAAGCCCAAAACCGTCTAAAACAAGCCCAAAAAAGGCTCACAACACCAAAATAGGCCCAAAATGCCCATACCTAGCAGACGGTTATCGTGGTGCAATTTAGGCATAAATAACCGCTAACCACTGGTTACTCAAAATTGCTAATTGTCTAAGGCGGTGCAGTTAGCAGTTAGAGGCAATAATCGCTAACTGCCACCGCTTGTACAGCTCTATTGCCAACCAATTGGCGATAAAGAGCAGCATCTCGAAGTGGTTCATTATCTATGGCACAAAGTTTAACATTAGTCTCCAATAATCTATCAATTGTTTTATTGTCAGTTAAGTCGATGCATAACAAAATATCAAAAGCATACTTCGCATGTGAGAGAAAATAGCCCTCGAAGTTGGATGAGATTTTAAGGCCATGGAAGATGGAAGTAACTAAGAGTACCTAGATCTTTCATTTCAAATTGTTGATTGTGAAGAGTTTGTAGCATACACATGCCATGCGTATCATCTCCAGTAATAATATTGTCATCCACATAAAGTAAGAGTAGGATAATGCCAATATTAGTGCGATAGATAAACAAGGCAGAGTCATAAGAATGAAACAAATCCAAGTCGCGCAATGATACTGCTGAATCCAAGTCTGCGTATCATGCTTGTTTGAGCCTATAGAGTGCTCAACGTAGACGAAAAACCTTATTAGGTAGATGCTTATAACCTGGAAGAGGCTTCATATAAACTTATTCTGCAAGAATAAGAAAGACGTTCTTAATATCCATCTGAAAGAGGTTCTAGCGATGGAAAACTGCAACTGTAAATAGGAAACAAACAGAAGTGAGACGGGCTACAAGTGTAAAAGTCCATGGGCCTTACTCACTCTCAAAAGACGCCTTGAGAGAGGAGGGGTGTTCATGGCTTATAAAGTCTACAAGACAAGGATCTCTTAGCAATGTGGGACACTTTAACACGCCCCCTCACGTGTGGCATCTTTGGCCAAACACGTGTTCAACAACGGGAGGGAAAGGCCCATCATTGTCAAAGGTACCTGCTCTGATATCATGTAAAAGTCCATGGGCCTTACTCATTCTCAAAAGACGCCTTGAGAGAGGAGGGGTATCCATGGCTTATAAAGTCTACAAGACAAGGATCTTTTAGCAATGTGGGACACTTTAACAACAAGAACAAAAGTTTCTCATAGTCAATTCCATACTCTTGTGTGAACCTTTTTGCCACAAGACAATGATTTGTATAACTTAACAGATCCATCTGACTGAGTTTTGATCTTGTAGATCCACTTGCAATTGACTAGTCTTTTTAAGAGGCAAATCTACCAGGTTTCAAGTGTGGGTTTTGGTGAGGGTTTGAAGTCTTCGGACATGGCTTGTTGCCAAAGAGGGTTAGTATTGACCTCAAGAAAGGAGCAAGGCTCATGAAGAGTCGCAAGAACAGAAAAATAGTGATAGTCACTAAGATGAGAAGGAAATGCTCTTGAAGGTCTAAAATGACAATGGAATTAGGCTTGGAAGAGGTAGTTGAAGGATCAGCAGATGGAGCACTGTCATTGGAAAAGGTCTTTGTGGAGTCAATTGAAGAGATCGAAAATCCTGCATCAAAGTTAGAAGAAGTTGGATACAAGTCAAGGGAAGGATTAGTGAAAATAGGCGAATAGCTAATGTCTGGGAAGGGAAATTAGATAAAGTAGCAAATATCTTGTGTTCCAGAAATCCACATGGCGAGAAATTTGTAATCATCGAAATATAAAGTCATAGTAGCAATACCCCTTATGGTCGATGCCATAACCTAAGAAACAACATAATCGAGACCGATGCTCTAACTTAATGGGCTCATGTGGTTGAAGAAGCACAAAACATGTAATACCCCCAACCCGCAAGGGTTAGGTTTGTTAAATTAGAAGCCTTAAAGGCGCAAATAAAAGCCTTTGTTAAACAAGATTGTGGAAACGTAAAGGTCATAGCATAATAAAAGTTTCTGAAAAAAATTGCTCTCTTATGCCCCTTAGGCCCTTAGGCCCTTGTTGAAAATAAGTTAATCTAAAATATGACATGAAATGAAATCCCCCATCTAACTTGCATCCAGCATTCTACTACATCTCAACCTGACCTGAAAACAAAACAAATAAGCAAAAAAGCTCCATAAGTAATATTCCCAACCAATTTTAAACCGGTTGGTTAAAAACATTCTCCTTTGAAAACTCTTAACTCAACATAAGAAAGAAGGTTTTTAAAATACTATTTGAAAAACTATCTTTGAAAACGTGGACCTCAACATAACTCTAAATTAACTTCTTCATAAAACGAAACTTAAGAAAAATCTTTTTCTTCATCATATACTATGAGTAAAAACAGCTTCCTTTAAAAAATTTAATTGACAATATAAGGAAACTTTTAGAATTCTCCCTCATAACATTATACTCAAGAAAAATTGCTTTCTTTTCCTCTTACTATGGCCTATGCATACTGTTACGTCCTATACTCCTGTATGCTAGGGTTGTGCGATCCTTAGATCATGGCATCAATTATGTGGCCATAGACGTACCACGGGCCAGCTAATTAACTCTGGGTGCACTCAGCTTGGCAATTAGGCGGTGGACCACCCTTGAGCGGCTGCACTCCATCATAATTTTTGTTTTCCCAATTTTTTTCCTACAATCGTTAAAATGATGTCTCCAACGATTGTAGAAACTGCACTTTATAGACCGAGTTGAGGATGAGTGGGAGGAGGAGCCGAAGTTCCCTTGGAGGATAGACCTGTAGCCATGACCACCTTTGAGTTTTAAGCTTTCATGGTGGTGAACTTTTGTCTATTTTGAGATGAGTTCGCTGAGAGCGCTATCAAGCGTGGGTGGAGGTGATTGATGCAGCAAAGAGACATGGATAGACGTAAATTCACTGCATATTTCAGTGAGAAACTAAGTTAAGAACCTGTGATCACTATAAATAATGAAGTTGAAGTCAGAAGCATTTGAGGTGCACTTCCACTTGGGTTCATCAATAGACAATTGCTTTCATTTGCGAGTAAAAGTTAGTAATCAACTGACATGGCTCTTGGCACATAGTACTCAGCTTAATGTCGAGTTGATACTGCTGAGCAAGTACTCCCATACTTCCTTGACAGTTTCAAACCGGTTGAACATCATATTGATGGAGAGCAATGAGGTATTGGCGAACCAAGAAATAATACAGTAGTCACTGCTTTTCCAAACTTGAAGTCGACTAGCAAAGTTTGTGGGAGACTCATTTTTTGCCTTGCAGTGGACGAGCCTCTGGTCTGGTTACATAACTCCTTAAGATTTAGCCTCGAAGAAAGAGTCACTTGTTATAAGCCCATGTGCAGTAATTTGTCCCATCCAAAATGACATGGAAAGGTTGAGGCAGATCTTTATTAGTGCCAAATACTTAAGCCATTGAGATATTTTTTTTGGGTGGTTTTTTTTGTGAGGGATGCTAGGTGTACCAAATTCTTTTACCAAAAGATGAGTACCAAATGATGTGGAGCTTATTCATTAGAGATGATCAAAACAATTAATAAAAAGAAATGCTACAAGTATCAATGAATAAACTCCACATCATTTGGTACCCATCTTTTAGTAAAAGAATTTGGTACCCCTATCATTTCTCTTTTTTTGTTGGTGCTGTTTTTCCTTTTTGGGAATGGCATATGCACCTGTTGGATGGCAACCGAAGAAGCTGGAGATGGCGGTGGACAGTGGTCCAAGATGGCGGGGAATAATGGTTTGGGTTGTCAAAGACGAGCTGGACTGAACGGTGGCTGGCGGGTTGGACCGACGGTATGCCAGGGAGGCAGGGAGATGGGCAATGGTGGCCCGCTAGATAGGCCGAGGTTGGGCTACCCCGAGTGGATTACGAACTCAGGCTATGGATTACGCAAGTGGCAGCGCGTGGAAGTCTGTCAGGAACTTCAAGTGGCGTGTGAGGGCACGCGAGTGGTCGGAATGACTTCGTCTCACCGGCAGAATGTAGATCAACACTAGTAGAATCTATGGTATTATTTATTTAATGAAATAATACCCATAGATACTCGATCCGTAAAGAGAATGCAACGATGAGTGAAAGCTTTCCACCACTATTGAATGCCACAGAAAGATAGCTTTGATTGTTAAGAGAAAGAGAGGGAGAAGAAAAGAATATACAAAAAAGGCTTTTGTATTTTGAGAGAGTAAAACTTTACAGTGACCAAGACTATTTATAGTTGAATATAGCCTAACTTTACATGTGAAATGTGAAAATAATATCAGAAAAATTATTACATGACAAATACGATAACAAGATCTTCAGAATATTGACATGTGACATAAACAAATAAAGCAAGATATCCGGAGGACTAACAAATTTGATTTCTTAGATCTTGAAATTAACTTATGTATAAGAGCCCAAATTGTGAAATCCAGTTCTACATCTATTTTGCTAAGTACTCTGTGCTCAAGTATAGGCCATGGCAAAATAACATGAATGCTGAATACAGGGATTCCTGTGGTTCAAATCTGTTCAAGCTGCTAACAAGGAAGCTGAGGAACAAGACCGGAGGGATGGCTATCGGTAGGGTCAAATCTTTGCCATTTAACTGCGATGTAGAGCTACTTTGGAAAACTCGAGACGGGTCATGTGGCGTTATAGAAGTTGTTTCAAGGGAAATATGACGCCCATTACAAACAGAAATCAGGGTAGATCTATTCGGTTTCTAAAAGTTGAAAACTTGAAATGTAAAACCCTTGTTAGTAATATTGTAAAAAATTTTGACCTGTTAAATAACAAAGCATTTGATACTTGCTGGTTCTGTTTGCCTCATAAGATATACTATTTTTTTTATCGAAAAATGTTAGATTTACAACACCAATACAACAACCCCTCACATGAGGGTGAGACCCACACACTGGGGCCTACTCTCATGTGAGGGGTTGTTGTGATGGTGTAGTGCAAGAATCAAATCCCTTTTTTATCAATACATTGTCTTAACTCTTGAAAAAAATTCTCTCCCATTGTTCATGTCCATAGATTGAGCATATGTTGTAAAGTTGGACCTTTCTTATTGTATAAAGGTGGACAGCCCAAGCTTGGGACTGACTGGTGGCTTATCTGTCCTGACTACCAATATTGCAGCTGCCAAACCTTGAATCTCATATAAAATGTAGCTGAGCTTGAGAAATCTCATAACATTACCAGGTACGAACACAGATACATCAATCATGAGTATGATCATCGAGACGAGTTCTAAAAAAAAAGTTTCATATGTACACATGTTAGTTCTTCAATTTTCTTTTTCCCAAATTCAACCAGAATGAAATTCTGTACGGAAACCATATGAGGTGAATTACTCAGAAAATAATAATAATAAAAAAAAAACCAATCAAGGTGAGTTATCAGCAATGGATGAGAAAAGTCATCTATTCCCATTATGGTACTTGAAAAAATCAGGGAGTATCAGATTCACCCCTGATCACTAGGCAGGACGAGGAGGTAACACCTCTAAATTACAACTCGCTGCAACTTGAATCTATTAACTACCAAAATATTTCAAATTGCATCCTGATTTAGATTTGACCGTTAGTTTAGATGGAAATTTTACCATATGACGGGGATTGGGGAATGGGATAGCTAGATAAAGGATTGCCTGCTCATTTAATCCTTTAGTTTTGTTAGAACGGATGGATGAACTGATGAACATCATCATGAACATAATATTTGTTTTTATTCACAGTGAACTCATGGACAAACGATATTTGAACTTTGTTTATTATCTCATTATTAATTTGTTACGAGCGTTGACGCCCCTTTGTTTTTTTATAAGTAATGACCAAAAAGATCAACAATTAAATTAAAAAAAAAAATGCTATATATACTCCTACTCTCACACTCTTTAATGTGACTTTTAAAATCATTATTGAATTTGAGATTTAATAGTAATTTTAAAAGTGACCGGTGTGTAGCAAAAAAAAAAACTAAATTCAGCTACTACAATCTAAAGACATCATGACATCATGTCAATAATTTAAATATAGTAAACAGCTTGAACATAGTATGTATCGATAATGTATTATCATGACTTTTATTGCTCGGATTTCGATTTCCGCAAACTAGGGCAGTTTGTGATCCAGGTCATCCGCGCTTTGATCTTGATAACTTAGAAAAGAAGCATGTCTCCTTCAAAAAAAAAAAAACTGAAAAAGAAAAGAAGCATGTGTTTGTTTTTTTTTTTTTACTCTTCTCCACGAGGTTTTCAACTTTTTACGCTTGCAAAATCAATACAAAATTATATATTGGATTAAAGACTTTTTGGTACATGTGCTTTAGAAATTTTAGTTTTTGGGACTTCAGTTTTAATTCGCATTGTAGATGGTACATGAGTTTTGAAAAAAGACTTATTACTTCTATTAATTTTTCTGTCAAAAAACTAACTGTATATTACGTATCAGCTCCTATGAGTAGACATGTGCCATAATGTAAAAAAAAAATAAAAAATAAAAAACTTTAAAAATTAATAAAAAATTGAAAAATTAAAAATAATAAAACTAAAAAAAAAGTGTTAAAAACTTTTAAAAAAAAAATTGGAAAAAAAGAAGAAAAGGGGTGTCCCCCAAGGCCCTTGGGGGGTGGCTCCCCCAACTCCCAAGGGCTAAAACTCCTTGATACATTTTTTTTTTTTAGCTATTTGGCTTTTGGGGGTGGCCGAATTACCCCCCAGGGCCGCGGGGTGGTTCGGCCACCTCCAAGAGCCAAAACTCCTTATATATATATATATATATATATATATATATATATATATATTTGCTCTTTGGCCCTGGGGAGCCACCCTCACCTCTTAACCATTTTTTTTTTAACATTATGACACATGTCTACACTCATGGGTTGACATGTGGCAAATAATTAGTTTTTGGACGGAAAAACTAACGGAGGTACCAATTCAGTCTTTTTCCAAAATTTAAATACCATGTGTGATGCGAATTGAAACTGAGGTACCAAAAAATAAAGTTTCAAAACCACAGGTACCATAAAGATCTTTAACTCTTAAATATAAAATTAGTAGATTATGATTGAAAGATTTTATCTGTTTAATTAAATAAATCGGGTTAAAATTAATTTTTATAGTCTATATTTATATCTTAACATAATTTAAACTCAACACTCGAAAATAAATGATTACCCTTTTCCTTGTATCTCGAAAATAATAAATTTTTTTTTTTAAAAAAAAAGAAAAAAAAAAAAAAAAGAAGAAGAAAAAAAGCGGAAAAGAAGAGCATTGCTCTTTTTCAAAGGAAACAAAAACAATAAAACGTAGATTGCGTGATTACTTATTGCTGTTGTATTCAAAGTGGTTCAACCACATGCACCCATCCTTAATTAGGGGCCGCGGCCTGCAGGAAATTATTCACATTTAGGCCACCCAAAGTAATCGCAATGCTAAAAATTAGCCACAAAAAGGTGAACGTTGGGTGTGGAAAATTTTAGGTAGTAACATTTATTTATTTATTTTTTATAGGTATGCTGCTAAACAGCCATGGTAAAAGTCATATTTCTGTTTTATAATTATTATTGTGATAGTCTTAACTAAATGAATACTTATTAGTTTAAAAAAGAAAAAAAAAATTGAATAGTTATTAAAAAAAATTCAAAAATTAGTTAAGTCTATCGGTATCGGTCAACATAGTAAAAAAAGAAAAACAAAAAAATTAGTATGCAAACGCAATCAAGCGACGGCATGGCTGCACGTGGCTAGAAAGAGCGAGTGAAGTTTTTCTCATACGTGTTAGCATGTGATCGTGTCATGTGAGTGTGCGAGGAGAGCGGGGACGTTGAATTCAATGAAATGATGGGGATGGCATCTATTTTGGTTTTGTTTGATTATTTAAGTGTATTGTTATTAGAGTAATGATATACCGGAGAGATTTTGGTTGGAATTGGAAAGGCCAGCAAAGGGTAGACAGCTTTTAGTTCAGTTGTAGTCAGAGGCGGTTGAACTTACTTAATTACCTTTTGCGTAACGTCGGATTTTTGGAAGAGGAGGAAGAAGAAGCACAAGGGAAAGGAAAGGCTGAGGATGGTGACGGTGGAGGGGACGGAGACAACGCCAGAGCCGCAGCCGAGGGTATTTAAGGGAAGAGAAGAATTCGAATCGAACGTACTACACACAGTAGTGGCGCTGGGGATATGGCTGGGGATCATCCATTTCAACGTCGCTTTGCTCCTCTTCTCCCTTTACTTCCTTCCTCTTTCCAAATCCCTTTTGTTCGTTTTCTGGCCCTTCCCTTTTCCTTTTTTCTTTTCCCTCTCTCTTTATTATTATTCTTTCTCTTCAATTTTGACTCTGCTTGTATTCAATCAGGGTTTTCGGATTGCTTGTGTTATTTATGGTCATTCCCGTTGACGATAAAAGCAGATTAGGCCGACGATTGTCCAGGTTTACTGCTACTCTCTTCCCCCTCTTCAGAGTTACTCAGCGTTTCCTTTTTTACCATTTTTTTTTTTTTTAAAAGAAACAATTATTTGCAGGTATATTTGTAAGCATGCTTGCAGTTACTTCCCAGTGACTCTGCATGTAGAGGATATACAAGCCTTTGATCCTGCTCGTGCTTATGGTTTGTTCCATTCTCCCATTGCAGTATTATCTTTTGTTTTCTTTACTCTTTTTTTTTTTTTTTTTTCCTGCTCTCATCGTCTATTAGAAGGATGGGAGATAGTTAATTGGTCCAAACCTATAGGCTTAAGCTTTTGGGTTGAGTGGTGCCTAACCTACAATATTATGGTCTCACTTAAAGACTCCTCAAGGTTTTAATCTCCCCAACAGTTACTAGCCAATATGATTTTGGGTCAACGCATTGTTCAGGATTTGTGAGAGTTATGAGAGAGATGCGGTTACTCTTTGCTTACTTTGTTAGCCATTAGTCAAGAGAGCGGTTAGGTGGTTCATTTCTATTTGCCTGCTGAATTTAAATTAGTAAGCCACTGATGCAATAGTTTTGTGTGGTGCTTTAGCACTGTAATTAGCCAAATAGCCTCTTGTTTCTCCTTGTTTTGATAAAGTACTAACCTTTATCTGTGTTTTATGCAGTCTTTGGTTATGAACCACACTCAGTTTTGCCAATTGGCGTTGTTGCACTTGCTGACCTTACAGGTTTCATGCCACTCCCAAAGATAAAGGTCCTTGCTAGTAGCGCTGTAAGATTTTTTTACCCTGAAGTTGTATACATTTCTTGGAGCCTTCCTCTCTGTTCAGTCTCTCTCATCATGTGTGAGAAAATGATTAGGTGTTCTACACACCTTTTTTGAGGCACATATGGACATGGTTAGGTCTTGCACCTGCAACGAAGAAAAATTTCACCTCCTTCTTGGAAGCTGGTTATAGCTGCATCATAGTGCCAGGGGGAGTGCAAGAGACATTTCTTATGGAGCATGGTTCTGAGGTTTAACCTTTTAACTCTTCCTCATGCTGTATGTTTATGTCTATTCAATGTTTCCATGTACTCATCCATGTCTGTTTGCAGACATTGGATAATAATTGAACACCACAGTTTTCATAAAGATTTGACATTCTTGGCTATACAATCAAATGGGCAATATTAAGCTCTTTCCTCATTCTATCATCGCTTTAAATTATTTGTGTTGATTTTGTCTATAGAAATCCTTCTCTCTCTCTCTCTCTCTCTCACACACACACACACACGCATACACACACACACACACATGCACCGACATACAACATGTGTGTGTGAGCGCATATGTAACACCCTTATCCTATATTAGGAAGAAGCCCACATAGAGAGTGAGTGCTCATGAGTGCTAAGTTCTACATTTCTTATTTACTAGGTGAAACTAAGCTTTATAAGTGATTATAAGGAAGCTCTAAATTGACTAGTCATTTTGGGGTGATAGCACAGGCCGCAAATGTGGTTAGCGTTTGTTCCTAGGTCGTTACAGCATATGCACATATAGAGAGCATACTTGTTGCTTTTGATAAACTTCCACGGGAGATTTCTAATGTCTTGCCTTTGTAGATTGCTTTCCTCAAGACAAGAAGAGGATTTGTTCGCATAGCCATGGAGATGGGCCATTCTCTGGTTCCAGTTTTCTGCTTTGGTCAGGTACTGGTTCTTAATACTTCTTTTCCCCTTCTCTTTTCCTTATTTAGGTTTTAGGATTTTATAATTGTAGTAGCTGATTTGTGTTTGATATGCATTTAATGGTTTTGCTTTATTGGTCCATGATCATATGTTGAGATCTGAGGCCCATTCAAAACCCACAAAATCTAGATCCAAATAATCTCAGTGATGTGTTTTGCTTTACTCAAAACAGCTAATTTATTCCTCTCCTTTGGTCTCTTTTCCCCAATTGTGCAACAGTCGCATGTTTATAAGTGGTGGAAGCCAGGTGGGAAGCTCTTCCTACAATTTTCTAGAGCTATCAAGTTCACTCCAATATACTTCTGGGGAATTTTGGGGTGCGTATAGTTCTCTTAATATCTTTACTCTCACTATATTACGCTCGTGCTCGTCCACCTCCTTGTCCTCCTTTTATTTCTTCATCCAATTTGTTTATTGAAATTCTAGGCCTGTCACTTCTGCATGCATTTGTTTGAGAATTTGTCTGCAGTAACGACATATGGAAATGTGCAGAGAGTTGGCAATCATCTAGAGTTGGTGCCTTCTATTTTGCAGATCTCCTTTACCCTATAGGCATCCAATGCATGTGGTGGTGGGTAGACCAATTGAGCTCAAGAAAAATCCACAACCCACCATGGAAGAGGTATGATTGCTGCTCAAATGTTGAGCATCATGTATATGTTATATTTGTCTATCAGTTGTGCATTAAATTAACTATGCAGAATCCCTTGTATATTTATTTTTTCAACCCTTGCCCATTGTCAAATAATAGAAACATTCCTTAACCCAAACACTTCCAGCCAGGAAAGGAGAGCCAGGGTTCGTTGCTGACCTGGATGACCTGCCCATGGAGTCTCATGATTCTCGCTCAAACTCACACGCCTGTCTCTACCCAAGACCCCAGCATTACATTGTCCAATGAGGAGACTCCTTTGCTTCACGCTTATCTTTTGAAGCATCTTGTTTTTGAACTGAACACAACAAATCAATAGGAAATAGATTTTAACATGAAAAGAAGATGGAGGGGGAACTTATTTGCATTGGCATGTTGTGTTTTCTTGAGTCATAGCTTCTGATGTTAATATGTTATGCATATTGACTTCAGGCGCCGTCTCATATGCTTAAAAGTGATGAATACACTGGCTCAGGCTGCACTATATATATATATATATATATATTTTTTTTTTTTTATGGAAATATGTGTGTAGTTCACTTGTAAATGGAATCCTGAGGGCCTTGCAAGCTGCTCAAGCTATACCTAACCTACTTATAGTTCAGCAAGCTCATAACCCAAAATGACGAGCAATGTATGTAATTCCATTAGTTTACTTGCTTGTTTTTGTGTTTCAGGTCATCGAAGCTCACCGTCAGTTTGTTGAAGCACTGCAAGATCTCTTTGAAAGGCACAAAGCACATGTTGGCTATGCTGACCTTCAACTGAAAATTCTTTGATCCGATCTTAATTTGTATTCTACTGCTCCCTCATCATTATGCTATCATATTCGTCATGGTTGGGTGCACAGAAAAATAAGGTCTCTTGTAGTCTAAACATGATCTCAACTTTGCAATTTGGCAGTTTATTTTTTATTTTTAAATCAAATCCGAGTATGATTTTTTATTTTTATTTTTATTTTTTTCCATTCTTTCTCTCATTGAGATTATTCAATTGCTGAAAACAGGTTGGTTGAACAAATAACGTCTCTTGCTCGGTTTTTTTTTTTTTTTTGTTGAATATGTAATCCAGTATTTGATATAATAGAAATAAAGTCCGTGCATATTTGCCAGGTGACGGCCGATGGAGGTCCTCTGTTGTTTTGTGTGTGTGGAGGTCATCAAATACCTTCAACGGGTGGCGAGCAATATCTGTACAATATAGCGACTGAGAAGTCTGTTTGTAGGAATTTTTTGTCATTTGATGCTAACTATCCCCCCTACATATACAGGCAGATGGTTGTTCAAAATCATCCTCCACTGGCTACGGGTGGTTTGGGGCTGTTCTCTGCCCATAGGGGCAGTGTACAACCTGATTGCCTAATCACCCCTATGTCCCGCTGCAGGCAAACGGCTGAGTCGGCTGACCTTTAAGTCGTTGTCCCAAAGTAATTCCTAATTTTTCAAAATATAAAGCATTTGTCACTTCCATTTTACATTCTTCAGAAAAAGGATTACAGCAATTTCCATATTCCACCGGTGGGGAAAATCACGTACACGGGTCTGACAAAGCAATTTGATCATTCCCGGGAATTTTCAATATTGAAGTTTTTTCTAATATGAAATCAATTAAGTAAAAGTAAAACTATGTCATCCCCCCTCCCCTCCCTGCTTCTTCATGTGCCAGTCAACAGCAAAACGAGACCTTACTGAAGTAGACACGCGCATTCGGATAACGTCAATGCCATTCAGATCTCAGTCTTTCGTTGCTAACTTAATGTTTTGAACTTTAACTGAAAGCTGTAATTTCTGTTCCTCAATATCTTTCAAAACTGAAAGCAAATTGGCCCGATACACATCACATTTTCGCCGTGCACGCTCAAGTTGTCGCAATAGCTTTAGGATCTTCCTGTCTTGCTCATCCTACAGCCATATGCAAAGTTTAGTAATAATAAAGTCATACGATGTATAGATCATAATTTACCTAACATCATTCGACACATTATCAATTGACCAAATAATCAAAATTCACAGTTGCATGTTAGTTACACTAGAAACAAACAGGTCATGTAGTAGTTCCTTTGTCCTTAGATCTAAGGACAGGTCAGTAGTTCTTTTAGATCTAAGGACAAAGTCGTATATATTATGTAGTAGTTCATTAATACTAATATTTGGATAAGGATCCCTACAATTTTAAAGAAATTATATATTCTCAAATTATGTAAATTAATGTCGTTTCTTGTATCGAATGAAGTGACATATGTTACCTATTAAAAATGTGATATATTACCAATGAGAATTTAGTATATTTTCATCAAGTTCTTGCTCTTTATGTCGTAGAAAGCCTTTGAGCAAAAAACTGTCTTTTGATTTATTCAATAAAAAGCTTATCTTCAAAAGTAAAGAAAAAAATCTTTTGGAATGAATTTTTTTTCCTCAATAACAACCACATTTTTAATAGGTAGCATTTTTCAAGCCATACGATGCAAGAAACGACCTTAATTTACATAATTTGAAAATCTACATTTCCTTTGAAATTGTAGTGGATCCTGATCCAAAATTGGGCTCTTCATTTACAAATTGAATGAAAAAGAATTGAAACACTAGCAGATGGATGAGTGTCATATAGCTACTAAAGATCAATCTCCAAGCTAATTTGCAAAAGAAGTGAACATCTGCTGTCTTTTTAAAAAAGAACATTTGCTCCCACTTAAAAGGAGAGACACAAAATATGCCATTTAAATAATAAATGATCCAAGAAGAATCATTGATAATTTTTTTCCTTTTTTTTTTTTTTTTTTTTTTTTTTTTTGTTTAAAAAAAAAAAGCATTTTAAGGGACATGATAATGGATACAGCTGGCAGGAGATGACACGGCACATATCAGAGCCTGAGAGATTTCAGATTGTATGATCTGAGTCTTGAGGATGTTGGTAATCTGACAAACAAGATTTGAAGAAGGCTAAACTCTTTTAGTTGAAGAATACCAAATCATGTATATGGTAGAGAAGAGACAAAACCAGAGATGAGATTACAGACAAAAGGATGCCCTGGGAAGAGATGTCATGCTGCCCAGAGGTAATCATAGTCCATAAGATTAATGACCACTATAAGGTTAGAATACATATGTATACATACATGCATAAATAGTTAAATACATACACACACACACTAACCACACGCAAACTACCTGGAGCCAGTATATGTGCTATACTAACCAAAAACAGTATAATGATATGACAGTAGTCTATCAGATGGCAATGACAGGAAGAAATGACTAAAAATACACTGAAATTGAAGAAGCAGACTATTCAAACGGATGATAATTCTACAACTGAGGTGATGGTGTTCCAACAACAGTAGAAGTGATCGTGGAGATAACCTTGGTACTATAAAATTATGCTACTTAATGAAACTAGTTTTCTTCAGGGAGCTTTTAGACTACTGTTCTATAAAGGGAAAAATCAGCTGGTGATATGGTTCTTTGGCAAAAGGAGAGGTGTAATTTGCGACATTTTTTTAATGCGATAATTCATTACTGAATCTGCAAGTTACAAGCAACTACACCGATGACCTAAAACATAGAAAGCTCAAAAAGAAATTATCAAAAAACAGTAAACGTAAGTAACAGAAACTGACCACAGAGAGAGGTTGTTCTAAATCACATTGATGATCCCCACAGGTATTAATTGGTAGAATTCCTTGATGTGCGCAATCTTCTCTGCCACTTGCATTGACAAAAGTGCTTTTCCCGCTATTCTTTTTGGCAAGAACAACTTTATTTGCAGCTTCCTGCAGAGCATCCATTGCCACAATGTAAATTTCTGCAGTTTTAACTCCTCTATCAACATACTTAAGGGCCTCATGACGAAGATTATTGTACCGAACAGAAAGAGATTCTTGTGCACCATTCAACAGATCACTGGCACGTTCCTCCAATATGACACCACTCTTGGCACTCCTTGTCCAACGTTTCAAAATATAACGGGATGGTAGAGTGAGAACATTTGTCACCCTAAAAACTGTCAGTATATGTCTACAAAGAAGACCAGAGAACTCAAACATCTGGCAACTGCAAGTTGCTTGTAACTCACGAACATTAAATGTAACAAAGTAAGATTTATGAATTTCTCCAAATTTAGCAACTCGATATGTTGTAATTGCCTCATCATCATTAACTCTGGTTGCCAAGAAAGTCATTGTCTCAACCAACTCCTCTTGGAATTTTATAAATAATTTCCTTGTGTAAAGCTCAGCTACCTGTTTCTCCATGGGCGATGGGGTTTTAAGGACTGGAGCAGTTTTTATAGTGTCATAATCTGCCTTGACTTCTTTCTCATAGCGACTTTCGAGAGCCTTTTCATACTGCTTAACAAACAGCTGTAGGGTTGTTGATGCATTGACATATCCGTCAAAATAAGAGTTTATATTATCACTATGTTGTGTTATTGACATTTCAGCAAAGAATGCATCTCTCAAGTATACCGGGACCCACTGCCCCCTGTCGGCATAAATTGTTCCTAACCATTCATGTCCCCTGAGATCATATCTATCAATTAGAGATAGCCAACAAGATTCAAACTCTTCAGTGGATTCTGTCAGGTTGACACACTTATGGAGCTCTGCTTCAAAATTGGGATGTTCAGAAAGCACATGGGATAGCTTTTCTTGGCATTCTTTAAAGATATGCCACTTGCAGAATCGGTGACGGGTCTCAGGAAGGACCTGGGTAACAGCCAAGCGAATTACCCTGTCATGATCAGTGGTTATTGAGACTGGAGGCCGCCAAGACATTGCCTCAAGCCACATCTTAAACAACCAAACAAAGGATGCCTCAGATTCATTCATCAGGAGAGCACAACCAAACAACACAGGTTGTCCATGATGGTTAACTCCAGTGAAAGGCGCAAAGGGCAACCGGTAGCGGTTTGATCTGTAAGTCGTGTCAAAAGTAACCGTGTCTCCGAAGTAAGTGTAGTTAGTCCTTGCCTTGGGATCAGCCCAGAAAATATTGCTCATGCACTGATCCTCATCTCCCTGCACAGCATAGAAAAAAGAAGGGTTATCAGCTTGCCTGTTTCTCAAGTAGTCCAAGAGGAGCTGGGTGTCACCTCCAAGGGTCCTCTGCCGACTACTCCTCATGTAATTCCTACAGTCACGCTCTGTGAAACCAACATTGCTGATGCCACCATATTCTTTGATGAGTGCAGACATAATTCCACTGGGGCCAATCCCAGCACCTTGCAAGGTATCTATCAAGGACTTTGCAGAACCAGAGACGTGACGGTGGGAGCGGAGGCAGTGCACCTTATCCGCGGGAACGAGCTCATGGTTGTGTTCCTTGACAAAATTGGAAACAACCCATCTACCAGAATCTTGAATTTTGACAACCAACATGGCCTTACAACCAACGCGGGTTTCAGCCCGGGGGCGTTTGACCCTGGCTGGGTCACGGCCAGGCTTGTCCTTGTCAACACGAAAGCCCTCTTTGGCACACACAAAAGATCTCTGAATGATGGCACCATCACGTCTGGAGCGGCGGGACATGCTGACACGGGAGCTGAAGCCAACACGGCGAGCGTAGGAATTGTAGAAGGCCTTGGCAGCCTCTTCGGATTCGAATTCCATGCCCTCGTAGGGTTCGAGATCAGTGTCAGCAGCACCTTGAGGGATGTAAAGTTGACTAGCGGACCCGACAGCAGCAGTGGTAGCTGAATTGTCAAGAAGGTCTTCATCATCGTCAACAGGGTGCTCAATGTCGACGGCGTCATCAGCGAGACCCATCAGGTCAAATTCAATCACCTCGTTGCCCATGCTCAGAGGTTCAATCTCCATGGTCGGCGGTCGCTTCTTTATTATTAGGTACAACTCCTAGTAATAACTATGTCTGTGTGTGGATCATTGGGAGACTAGAGTTTTGTCTTAGAATATTATGATCATTAATATAAATTCTAAACCAAAGCTCTCCTACACGATTATAACGATCTGTCATCTGTGATAAAAACATTTACGAGTGTGAATGAGATGGCAGAGCAGAGTATAGTATAGCAGGGTGTCAGAGTATTAACTGACCAAATGAGCTTGCACATATCCAAGTTCTTCAAAAAAGAACATGCTCCATATTTGGAAAACAGAAGCAGCAGCAGAGCCCCAACTCCAGGTGCAAAGAGATGCCCAATGAAGGTTAGGAACCAGAGTAGAAGAAGGATTTTTCCTGCTCACTGTTTTGCTGGAGCCTCGAATTATTTGGGGGGAGTTTATACAAAATGGTCAATTTGAGAATGTCTATTATCTTGGTCGTGGCGTGGGGGGTGGGGGTACCGGCCACCGGGGGAGCTCAGACCAACAGATTTCAGTGGATGGTCCAGGATGTCGATGGAGTTGGGGGTTTTAACTTTTAAGGCTGTTTAGGGCATGTCTGATATCATACGTGACCCAACCATCAGGGTCTTCGTCTTTGTAGCCATTGGATCCGAATATCGCCTCTCGATCGATCACGGACCACCATCAATCTACATCTGTTCTACTACAATTACGCTCGTGTTTGGCAACTTGACACTGCACTCCACTTTCTGATTTGGGTTCTCCCTTGCCCCGTATAACGTACCGTATTGACGCTTTAGCCCTTTTTTTTTTTTTTTTTTTATAAAAAAAAATTATTATTATTATTATGCCTAAATCCTATCCTAATAAGAGGTCTTTGTTACCTTTATCTCAAGACTGCATAAACCGATTGATTTTATTTTATTTTTGTCGCCTTTTAATTAATTAAAACTCACATAAACTACAACGGAATTAAGTAGTGAAATTGATGCTTAAAGAGCTTGAAAAGAATGATTATGGATTGTACAACATAAGTTAGGAAGATAGAACTGTGACTAAAATTCCTAGCCTGACTCCTTGAGCCATGTACAACATTGTACATGAAGAGATACGGATCAAGCAACTAGCCACATGAAGAAGGCCGACCAAAGCGTTAGTGAAACTGAAGCCAAAGCATATGTCCATAGCATGATGACAGAACATTCACTCTTGCCAGCTCCAAACAATTGGGTGATTGTGCCTGTCATATGAAACAAGGAAAACATATATATTAATGATTGAAAAAGATTAACAGAGCTCATTTTGAAGGACAAAAACGAAAAGATAATATATATACATACACATATTGAATACAAATGAAGCTTACGTTAGAGTATTCAATTCTCAAAAAGTAGATCGAAACTTATCGTACCTATGTTCATTGCTGGTGGAAGTGCATACTGAAGTAGAAGAACAAACTGATACAGTGGATCTGAGTGAATGAAACCAAGGCGTATGGCACTTTTAACAATGACAATGCCCAAGAGAGGCAGGACAACATATCGCACTGCTATGATGCCAATGATGAGTGGCTGTAGAATACCTAACCTTTTTAAGCCTGAATGACAACAACATATGGTATCCTCTAAAAACTTGTCAATAAAAATAAAAATAAAAATGAGAGAGCATAAAAACAAAACTAGGGTTATAAGGTAGTCATGACAAACAGTAAAAAAAAAAAATTAAAAAAAAAATTGAACATTTTATTACCTTTAAGAAGGTTTCCTCCTAATATCAGGGTGAGAGTTGGGATGGCTGCTTCACTGGAGAGATAAGGAAGGTAAGGAAACTTTTATCTCATTAATTCTAGAGGTAATGAGAACCAATTAGTTGAAATTTTCATATTCATTTCCTAACAAACATTACTTTGAGACTAAAAAACCTATAAAGAAGAACCTTATGATATATACCCCAAAAAAGAAGCAGAGTCCAGAACCACACGTAAAGGAGCATCGGTACCAATTATGAACTTTCGGATCTGGGGAACCACACCAATGATGAACCCGACAATCTATACATGATACAAGAAAATGTAAAGAAATATCAGTCATCAAATTACCAGCAAGACATGTTTGCATTATATTTGCTTCAAACATCAATCCTACTTTTATCTAGACAACTATGCTATGCTACACTATTATTAGATTATCGAAGGGCTTGTACTATATTTACAATGGGGACTTTTATTAACCCTCTCACTACGTTGAACACCTAATGCATTTGCAGTGGCAATTAAAAGCATGTACTAGTGTATCCCAGTGAATCATCAGGGTACATTACATCCCCAGCTTATAAAAAATAAAATAAAATAAAATAAAATAAAGCGCCATGCCATGAGGGGGGGAAAAAACCAAAGAGATACCGCTCCAGTAGTTGAAGGTGCAAATATGGCCCCTAGATTGATCTTTCTTGAAAGCACCCTTAAGTAGTACTTAATCGCATATGAGATTGGAACCTGCAATGAAATTGCAAAAAGATTATTGTAAATCTCCAGAAGAGAAACTTCTAAGTTAAGAAATTCTCAGTTATAGCAAAGGAGGAGGAAACAACTTTCACTTTTTCCTCAGGAGGAGGCATTGATTTATTTGCACAGTCCATAGATACAGAATAGTTTTCTGAAGGAAGAAGTGCTTCTGAGCAACTCTCCTGGGGTAATTCCGATGCTCTCCCACTAGACTTCATATTGCTTGCGAATTCGTCTATGTTGACTTTTTCGTTGACCCTACTTGAGAAAATCCGCACAATGTTGTAAACGTAAGACCACAAATAAATGGCTCCAATCTGAAGACCCAAAATAAAGAATGTCAGTCATCGTCAAAGTTAAAAGTTTTGTTCATGCATCACGCATACATAATCATATATATATACCGCCATAGAAAGTGAAGCATAGGCCATTCCATATATATGGCAGACATCAGGATCTCCAAATGGACTGCCTTTCTCTCTACATACTGCTGGGATGATAATTATAGGCAAATTTCCCATATTTCCTGTAGACATCAATCCAAAACATATTTATCCAAAGGGTGCATTAATTAAGTTGGCAGAGCATGGGAAGGAAACTGGAGGAGCCACCAGTGCCATAATTGCGTTGCAAGTCTGGCTTCCTTAGTTTCCTTGGTTGAAAATGATGTACAAATATATATATATATATATTAGTGAAGGATTTTATGGGTGGCTACCTGCTGCACAGCAACCCAAGATGAGGCCCTTCAGATGTTGGGGAGGTCTTGTGATTTTCAAGAGTATCCATCCTAGTGCAGAGCCAATTAAGAATGTAGCGAGAACATTTAATGGCATGAACCACCTGCATATTTAATCAAGATGGAAGGAAGAAAACTAATTAACTTTAATTAGAAAATAACACATCCCACAACTATCCCATATATGTTCAGGAGTCAGAATGATACTCACAATAAAACAACGCTTTTAAAAGTAACTGTTTTAGCCAGGTTGCTACTCACAAGTGCCGGATTGAACACAAAAAATACCACCTTATAAGGAACAGAGAGTGCAATTGTTAGTCTACCCAGTCTTAAGAAATAAATAAGTACTTCCAAAAGTATTTAGTTTTTTACAAGCCATAAGGAGTAGAGATTAATTAATGGATCTGAAAGGCAAGAATGATAACATACAGTATTCAACTGCTTCCTTGTGTCCTCCCCCAAGATGTCTATACGATCCAATGCAAGAAAAGAGCCAAGTGCAGTCAACAGTAGCACTTTCAGCACTGGGTTAGATGCAACAAAAAATAGATCTAGAAGCCCCATTGTGACTTCTTTCAAACTGCAAATCTATACCACTTCTACGTACATAAAAAGGAAAAGATTCCCATAAGTACTTATTAAGGAATAACTCACACGTAAGCTTCACAATCAAAACATTAAGTAAACCACTCAAGAGCCTGTATAAGATCAGCAGCATTGATACTACGAGTCTATGAGTAGGTTGCGGAGGAACACATTTAAATTTATTCCCTTGGACATCTACTTCACAAAGACCAAAAATTGAACATTGAAAACACAAAAACACACACAATGCACACTAGAAGGGTCTCTCAAACAACTTTTTCAAATGTGAAGCAACATCATAATGAATAGAAGTTGTTAAAACATATGTATGCCAAGACACACACACACAATGCACACTAAAAGGGTATCTCCAACAATCTCTTCAAATGTACAGTAACATAATAATGAATAGAAGTTGTCAAAACATACGTATGCTTAAGAAACAGATGGTCACTGGAATTGCTCTAAAAAGTAAGAAGAAAAAAAAATAAAAAAAATTCATGCTCCTCTGCTTTGTTATATGAAAAAACTCACAAATAGTTTCTCAGAGTGGTAGGAGTGAAACTGAGAGGAGGGAGAAATGAGCCTTGACCTGCAGAATAGAAAAGAGGGAGCAATGAACGTTTGATCATTCATTAACAATGAGTAGCTAGCTTATAATAAATGAGAAAATGCACCATGCTACTATTTGACGATCATGTCCTACCACGGCAAGATGGCGAATTTGGAAGTGGGGATGTAATGAAAAAGAGTTAGGCCTGCTCAAAGAAGGCACTTTGTTTCTAGCTCGCTTTCTTGTTAGAAACAAGGTACACGATCCAAGTGTTGGTCCTTTTGTGAACAGAAGACCGAAGCAAGAAAGAGCATTTGGATTGTGGTGGAGGGAAGTTGCTACTCTGCCCAACGAAGAAACCACAAAAGGCCGGAGAAGAGACGTACGTTGGCTGAAGCTAACTTCAATACTCGTGTCATGTGAGCTATGAGAACTAAAGCCATTTTTTTTTAAGAGTTTTGTCGCATTTCCGACTCGTCTTTGGATTCCGAGTTTGAAACCGAAATTCAAACAACAATGTATAATGTACGCAGATGCCGCTGCTTAGTGCTTAGTGTGGAAGCATATAGTGAGGTGAGGCGGTTTAACTGAACGCCACAGCTGACCGTCAAATCACCATGATATTTGGAATAAGGATCCCTACAATTCTCTGGCCCCACAGATAAGGGGCCACCTCGGGCTGAATTGCGCACAACTCCTCTCTCTCACTGTCTGAAATTGTATGCAGAATTGCATACAACCCCTCTCTCTAATCTCTATCATTATCCGAATTGCATATAATTTAATTTTTTCAACACAATTTGAATTGCATACGATTTCAGCAGAGAGATGTCAATCTTGATATTTATAATTCAAGCAGCCAATTTTAAGATTGCAGGAGATACGGATTCTGATATTTGAAGTTCTTTATATAGAAAAATATGAAGATATATCCAAATCTATCTTAATACCTAATTGCTAGGTAATCGTAAAGCTAGACACAGCCCCATCCTTGCCGATACCATCGACAATAAATTAACAGTAACATTTACATATATAAGGAAACCCCGTTGGCTGCTCACTGCTGCAGCCTGCACAGTCACTCTCTCGTTCTGTCTCTTTGCGGGGTGAGGACTGTGGAGAGCGTGTGGGGGCGGTACCGCTCATCGCTTAAGCTTCTTTCGCATATTTCAAACTCCCCTACCTTCCTGTTACCTTCCTACTGCTTGTCCACGGCTTTTGTCCTGTATTAATGCCACTTTACCTGTACTTGCCTCCTTTTCTTCTCGCTTTTTTTGTTTCCTCAAGTTTAATTACGGTTCGCTTGAAAAAAAATAAATTAGAAATTACTTGTTGCTTTTCCGTTGTAATGCAGTGAAAATAGTTTACAGCGTGTTTGATAAAACCTTCTTTTATTTATTTATTTGTTAAAAGGTAAAAAAATACCCTAAAAAGTGTTGTCAAACTAGTTTGATTCATCGGAGAAGATCGGGACGTAGTATTTCTATATTACATTATCTTACATTAACTCTACACTAAAATATATTAAGTGTGAGACCCATATATATAAGACCCACATATATGTATTTCATACTCTGTGTCTTGGTGTAGAGTTGATATAAAATAATAACCGTAATGTAATGTAAAAATATCATTTTCCGTAGAGAATCATGATCCCTAAGACCATTTAGTATGGACACCGAGGTGAGTGCCATCATGCGGTTGCCATTGTATAGTGTAAATAGTAATATATTATCTTTTTAATTTTTTAAGGGTTTTTATTTTTATTTTTCTTTCATTTGAGAGAACACTCTAATTTTTTATTTTTAAAAACCACTTTTTAAAATTTTACCTAAAAAATTTTCGTCAGTTGACTCTACATATACAACATTTTTTTTCAAATTGGCCCTCTCCAAATCAGTTCTCAATTTTTACATTTTTTTTTTTTTTACCAAACTGACCTTGACGTTTCCTCTGCCAAATGAGAAGTGCTTTGAAACTATTAAAATAGCTATTGATTATTGAGGCAATTTTCATCATTAAAACAGTTATTGCCTTCATAGTTCATACGGTCATTTTGGAATGCCCTACTTTCAGTATCGTTACCAAAAGTATACAATTCCACATAGAGATTGCAATTACATTCTTCTAAATGTTGCTTTTTCTTTTATATAAAGCTTACTTTCCATATTGTATATGTGAATGTATACATGCATACATACATACATATAAAACAAGTCAAACGCCCAGCAAAAAAAAAACAGAAGAAACTAAATATATAAAAAAAAATAAAAAAATACTTAGTCTAATTTGATCAATATAAATATATGCTATATAGCCTTGTGTGACCAAGGAGGGAATCACAAAAGGTTATTTAAAACAAATGTAGAAGATATAAATTATGACACCAGCCACATGTAGAAGGTTGACCAGAATGTAAGAGAGAATGAAGCCACAGCATATGTCCATAGCATGATAACAGAACATTCACTCTCACCAGCCCCAAACAACTGCGTAATGGTACCTGCCAAGTTCATCAGAGGGACAACCAAATAAGAAGATTAATGAACGAAAAAACACCTAATTTTACAGTGACAAATGGAAGAGGTGAGAGGATAAAAACTTCATTAATTTTCCATGCTAAAAGACAGATCATATTCGGTCTGAGAAGTCGATCTGATAAAGAGAGGAAAGATCAGATTGTCAACCAAGAAAGATTGTTGAAAGAAGGAAAAAGGTATTCTAAAGTAGTTCCTTGTTGCTCCAATCCCGCATATTCGCACAATTAACGCGCTCATCCTATGGCTGAAACAACATCACGGTGTTCAAACTGTCTTTGCACTGCGTGTTCTCATCTAAGCATATATGTAGGATGCGTTCACATCGACACCAAGCCAACCGTACTCTCCCTAATGAATAAGCATAAGAATCCTCTTCCCGGGGTCATACTCTTTGAACAACTTGCCTCTTCCACGTCTGGAACAAGCTCCACATACTTGGTTCACCCAACTTAACATCAGATTATGGGAATAGGATAGAAGGTCAAAGTCTCTCTCTTTCTTTCACTCCCATTCAATCAAAGAAAAATCATTGAATTTGAATTAGTATATTATCATATCTACACATTTGATCAAGATCGGCCTTTCGCTTTCACTGGGAAGATCCTACCAAATTGCTTTCCATAGAAACAATTTCAATTTTAGCTCATGTATGCTAAGTTACAGAATGTGTTACCAATTTTCGGTCTTCGACAGGGTTGGTTAGTGTTAGTTTATTTTATTGGCTATATTCTGTCGACAAAGACGTTTCCTTATCAAGGACACCGTATTTCCAGAATATAATTCAGAATATTTGATCAAGAAAGGAAATGGCTAAACAAGGCAATTTGATCAAGAAATGAAAAAGCTGAACAAGGCAATATATCTCCCAGAGAAGGAAATAATATGTTCTGAAAACTTTGGAGAATCAGCATAGTCGGTTTCCCTGCAACCCGTCTGGACAACCAGAAGCAGCGTCCGGATGCCAGTCATAGAAAGTCAGTGTTCAATACCTATCTAGACAGCTCATCGAACATGAACAACAGACAGCTCCTGTTCACTACTTGTCCGAACAACCCAGCGGACGTGAACCACAGATCATAGCACATGTTTACAAGGATGTCTAGATGCAAAAGTAAAGACTGCGGACGGAGAAGCTTTTCCCTGCAACCATCCGGAGGCTAGGTCAAGCCGTCCGGATGTCCTTCAGCAAAACATGAAGTTGTTGTTGCTCATTCGGACGCTCAATGTCCTATCTGGACGCCGCTGCCTAGAAATCCGTTTCTGATTGTTTTAGGATTTCCAGAGACTATGTAAAGAGGCTTCTAGGCAGTGTTACTGGAAGAATTCCTGTAAAGAATTTCAATGTGCTAAGAGAAGATTATTTAGGCATAAATGTTTATATGTATTTCTCTTAAGAGTTTTATTTGTGTTGTAACCGTTTAACCGTTGAAGTCTAACTAGAGAAAAGCTCTAGTTAAGGAAGTAAATTGAAAAACTCTCCAAACGGGTCTGGGAGAGAGGTGTTCAAGTATAGGTACTTATTAAAGTTCAAGGCGTGACTACTGCAAATAGTTATGAGTATGGACTTCTTGTAATTAGCTATTTCTTTTGTTAGTTGATTTTCCTAGGTTTAGCTGCCTCGGAGTGGTTTTTCTCTTTGGTGCAAAGAGTTTCCACTTCGTAACCAAATATCTGTATTATGTCTCTTTACTGCATTTATATTAATTTGGTTATCTGTTTGGTTGCGGTTATCTAGGAGTCTAGATTTATTTTTAGTTACCAACCCCG
This sequence comes from Alnus glutinosa, assembly GCF_958979055.1. NCBI lineage: Eukaryota > Viridiplantae > Streptophyta > Magnoliopsida > Fagales > Betulaceae > Alnus > Alnus glutinosa. The sequence goes on along the minus strand of NC_084897.1, from coordinate 27,114,786 downwards.
AGCTGAATTCCATTATGATTTAACGGTTAATTATAACAAATTAAAAGATCAACTTGTACGATTTGAAAATGTGGATTAGATTTTATTAGGGTGTTGCATGTATATACATGGAGTCTTCCATCATATGTGTATTAGGCCGATCTGAATTATATAAGCAATTTCAAAGAACTCTAATTGTGACTAGTCCAAGTTAATTATCATTTGAAACTAAAGAAAAACAGTATGCATCCCTGGAAGCAAGTTTAATGGCATTACGCTATCGTCACTGACCACTGTTGTTATGTGCAGTGCAAAAGAATAATCTTAAGCGCGAATGTGAGCACCAAATTTTCTAGAGTTCAAATGTAAAGGAGAACATAAACAAGGATGCTAGTCGTAACAAGAGCAAATTGCAGATCAGGACAAGACAAATAATGCAGAAATGAGCTATCCATGTTTTAAACCAAAAAAGGTAGTCATACCTACACTCATTGCAGGTGGAAGTGCATACTGAAGCATAAGGATAAATTGGTATAATGAATTTGATCCCACCATGCCCCAACTGTGTGCAGCTTTAACAATAACAACCCCCAAAAGCGGCAATACAATATACCGAACTGCTATAACACCTACAATAAGTATGAGACCTACTTCTGATCTTCTTAAGCCTGAAAGATAGAAGATATAATGATTAGGACATATAGAAAGCTTAGTGAGATGAAAATTGAAACTTCCTTTTGCCAATTTGAGGTAGAATAGAATTAGGCTAAATCAGGGTAAGCATGAGAAGAGATCAAATTAGTTTTTCCTACCCTTAAGCAGGTTTGCTCCCACTATCAAAGTCATTGATGGAATTGTTGCCTCCCTGCAAGTCAGATTTAGAATAGAAAAGAATATTATGCACATTTTATAAACTACAACTAGGAGGGTTTGCTCTCACCAAACCGCAATTAAAAATTAGTTTATGGCTTTCCTGATTTTGAAAAACAAATGGGTGATGAGGGAAGAACTGATAGCTAAACTCAAAATATACTCTAGGGCCATTGACGCTTGGTTGATGACAATGTTGAACAGAAACCTTGTGGTTGATGTTAATAATGTTTAATATATTTCCTGGACATAGAGTTTGTAGGCTACATACCACTTTTACAGTCAGAAAGATTGTTGCCATCTTATGCAAAGGGGGGAAAAAGACAGGAGATCGACGCTGTACTGCTAATAGAGAAGGTGAGTGTATATATAAAAGAAGCTAGTGCATAGACTATCTCTTGGAAGTTGGCAGAAAGAAAATGAAAAATAAGTTGTATGAAAATACAGCCGGCAAGCACCTACGTAATTTTAAGGATCTAATTATAGTGTGAAATCTCAGGGCCAAAACATGATACATAAGAACCAAACCAAGTCTCAACAATCAGGAGCTGTATGGGGACAGTATCAGATTAATACCCCAGTAGAGATGCAGAACTAATGATCACACGTAGAGGAGCGCTATCACCAATCATTAGTTTCTGAATTGGAGAAATTATTCCGATGATGAACCCAACAATCTAGTGAAGAAAACAAGAAGCAAATTAATGCATGGCTCGTTTGCACATTAAGCAATAACTCAATGTCAAGCTATAATTCAACAAGTAAACAGAAAATCTAACATGACATAGACAGGTGAATTGGGCCCCCATCCTAGATATCTTTTGTATCTACATACAACTAAGCTTTAAATCTACCATTGAATTTGTGAGGCTCAATGTGGGTTCAATAAATCCAAAAATAAATTTAAAAATGAGATGTAAAAAAAAATATATAAAAGATGTAAAAATATCATTTCTTAGATATGACATCCAGTCTGTACAATTATGGTGAGAAAATTTCTACGTACACCTTTAAACAACAAAAGAGGAATAAGAAAGGATCTCGCTCCCAGTCTTTCGTTGTGAGGGATATGATCTTGTGTATTTTTATATTGTTGGAAATAAAAAAAAAAAAAAAAAGTAAAACAACAGAAATTAATGAGAGCAAAATAAAAATTGTATGGAAAATTATTGAACTCTTGGATAGTAAAGCGAATATTAATTTGTTTCTTAGACAAATATTGTCTCTCACTTATACAATAAGTTTTGCAATAGGAAATATACCAATTTTGCCCTCATAATACAATACTGACCAAATGTAGTGTGCGGATTACAAATTTTGAACACTACTCTGAATAAGAAATTTTGTAACAGCAGAAAAGAAAAAGATACAATAAAATATGCTGAAAAAATATATTTTATAAATAACACAAGAAGTTTTTTACAGTTTCTAACTGTTGAAAAAGCAGTTTCTGACTGTAAAAAATCAGTTAGAAAAGGTAGTTTATGTCGGCTGAAAAAACAATTAAATATTTTTAAATATATGACTGTTAGAATAGCAATTGTACACATCAGAAAAATGCACACGTAAATAATAAGCTCGTGGCTCGTGTGTGCGACAATGTGTACGTGTGAAGTGCTAAGTGCGTCTAAAGCATCAAAGCGGCATGCGTGCGTGCAACGGCCAGTGCTTTACACTAGGTGACCCAACTAGCATGTGTGTACTCAAAATCTAACATAATATAAGAGCAAGATAAATACTTATAATTTTATAAAGCACACAAGAAACTCATATAATTTTCAACATATATCAGTTACGTCAAACAATAAGAGTCATAAGACCAGGTTGATAGGAGGATAACAACAGATAAGACAACTATATTTATTTGAAAAACCTTTTATTATCTTCTAGTTATCTGTATCTGACTCCTTGTCATCTTCTCTTTATCTTTAAAACACCTTCAGGTTATCACCATTTTCATGCCCCCTGCTTGGCATGCATGGCAAATAGGTGCTATATGAAATTTTCAGACTTCAGGCAAAGTTCAGTCCATATAGGCTAACATATATAACCTTTTAGCCAGTTGATCAATGTCACGTGGAAACGTAATCCTTCCACTGATTTCGCAGAAGATTTGACACGAGTCTCTATTATTCCTTCAACAGTGTTATCGACATTGTAAAATAATTAATCTGGTTTTGCAATAATCTATTCCTAAATATGATTCATTTTCTCACTAAAGACTGAAATATGTTTGGATCGGAGAAACAAAGTTCAAAACTCGTTATCGTTAAAAATAATAATAACAAGCTAATACGTATTGAAACTTCAAATTAGAGTATGAATTGCACTGAGTTAAAATATGTTGGAACAAATTAAATGGCTCATATTCTATTGGGTATAGAGAGTAATATGAGAATACCAGTATAGTAGTCAATTGGCGAAAGTATGGTACGTGATATTTTTGGAGTTTTCCATATCTGTCATTATAGTAGCTACGGTTTTGTTATAAATATATATGTTATACTGTAACCTTAAATCATTATTGAATATAGCCGCACTCTTATGGACGTAGGTATATTGCCGAACCACGTAAATTTGTGTTCTGATTTTCTCTTGCTCTCTCTCTTTCATTCCATATTATTCATCATTAATTGTTGTGCACAGTAACAACAAAATATATGAGGTAAGTGACTAGGTGATAATAGTTTATAAGATAAAATGTAATTTAATTACCCTAATAATGAATGGTATTTCTTTGAGGTATCTTAGTAAAATTATGAACAGAACAAACAAAAGATTTCAATGTTGCAGGATAAATAATTAAATATAGTAAGCAATACGGGCATACCACTCCAATTGTAGATGGTGCGAACACCATCTTCAGATTGATATGTCCTGCAAACTTCTTGGTGCGCTCTATAATCTGATTCAGAATTGACACCTATGACAGAAGTGAAAAACGTCATACAATTGAAAGGTTATCAAACAACAATAAAATTATTACCATATTTCTTTTGTTACTCCCTCTACCTAAAAATTAGCTAGTGTCACATTTTCTCTTGTAGGCAAGGATTAAGTTTTAAGAAAATTTTCAGATCTTTCGTCACTTTTACAATTAAAGACTCAAATTTTAAAAAATATCAATTTAGGGTATCAATTTTTCAATTTAAATCCTATTAAAATTCTCAAAATACCCTTTTTTTTTTTTAAAAAAAAAAAAAAATTATAAAATTTTCAAAGATTCAAGTTTGGGTATTTTTGCAAATTTAGTTAAATTCTCTTCTTCTTCTTCTTCTTCTTCTTTTTTTTTCTTTTTTTTTTTTTTTTAAAAAAAAAGGAGGTATTTTTACAAAGATGAATATTTTAAATTGAGACTTTTTAAAGTTTAAGTACTTAATTATAAAAATAATGAAAGATCATATATTATAAGTAAAATTTTCCGTAAGTTTTATAAAGGAACTATAGAATTATGATGTTTCAATACATAGCTTGGGCCCTTTTCAAGCTAGCTTTGTGCTTTCTCGAACATGACACCCAATTTGGGATGGAGAGACCACAAGTATGAGTGGATACCTTAAAAGGCATAACTGGGATTGGGGCAAGTTGAAGGAAAAAAAAAAAAAAAAGAGAGGAGAAATTCACTTATATTTTCTGATATTTCATCATTTTTAAAAAAAAATGTACACAAACTTTAAAAGTGTCAATTTAAGGTAACTATCTTTCAATTTTTTTCAATTTCAATCCTCTATTAGAATTTTCCGTTAAATACGGTTGAAATTTCCAAAATACCCATTTTTTTTTTGTTAGGAAAAAAGCAAGAAAAAAAAATTGCTAAGATTTAAGTGTTTGTGAGAATTTAACGGAATTTGCAAAAATAATAATGTCTGAATCTTTGAAAATTTTTATAAATTTGTTTTAAAAAATCAACACAGGGATATTTTAGAAATTTTAATAGGATTTAACAGAAAATTCTAACGGATGGTTAAAATTGAAAGATGAATACCATAAATTGACACTTTTAAAAGTTTGAGTAATGAAAGATCAAGGGTTATAAGTGAAGTTATTTTTTAAAAAAAAAATGATAAAACAAGCATATATACATCTACTAAGTAGGATAATTGTGAACAATTGGTGATTTTCCTCTCAGGAAATCAAAACAAGGATACCTGGATATGCATTTGAGCAAGAAAACAGAGTTCAAAAGAAAAAATTCTTCACAGTCAGAAAGAAGTAACGTTTTTTAAGATATTAGTAAAGCTTAAAAGCCTTTACCTTCCCCACAGATCTAATGCGAGGCAAATCAACTTGATATGCAGAATGGTCATCAGAGCTAGGACAGTCCCTTGAAGGAAGCAGTGCTTCCGTGCAAGTCCCTGAAAATGTTTCCGAGGGTTCTCCAGAAAACGTTATGCTCATTGTGGAGTCATGTGTATCGATATCTTCAGTTGTCTTATTTGCAAATACCCGCATGATCATATACACATAAGACCATATGTAAATTGCTCCAACCTGATCAAGCGTCAGAATAAGATATAAGAAAATAATTAACATAAATTAATCCCACATGTTTTTTTTTTTTTGTTTTCTTTCTATTCGACATATATAAATCCCACATGTTGAATAGCAGTAAGACATGGTAAAGTAGTTCCATTCTTGCATAGGTTTTGGAACCGGGATTAATTCTCTCGTTGACATAACTTAGAAAATACATGTTGTAGAGAACTTGGGCAAACATTTACGTAACTACGTACCCATGAAAAAACGCTAATTGCATTTGCACTATCACCTTAAAAAATTTAGTCATTCTCTATAATTACTTATAAAGTCCAGTATTACCTTGTAACTATGCAATGGAAGACTTAATTAGCAATATTCATGATTATCTTTATAAATTAACCACCTACTTTCGATCTGTAGACTACTTACTCCTCATCTCCTCAAAGTGAAACATGGGTGCATGTTACATCTTAAATTCGTATAAGCTTTTGTTTGTGTGTGTGGATGAAATTTGTACAAGCATCGATCAATCGTTGAGAATATGAGAATTGTAGATCGTATACCGCCATAGAAAGTGAAGCGTAAGCTTCTCCATTTGTCGAGCAGGTGGATGAATCTCCAAATGGGCTATTTGTTTCGTCACAGACTGCTGGGACAATAATCAGAAGCAAGTTTCCCAGATTTCCTGTTCACAATTGACCCACCCTCTGAGTCCTGAAATGTGAAACTTGTGATAGAGGACAATTAATATTAATTCGATCTGAAGATTTTTGTGCTTCCCAAACTGGACATCCTCGCTCCAATGTATTCTGGGATGTATATTGTAGCATGTCCGCATATAACTTTTATCTTTACATTCATTAATTTTGTAATTTCTTATTGATATGTTTTACATGGCTTTTCAATTTTTGCATTTCTTTCCCAAAAAAAAAAAAAAAAAAAACTAATAATGAATATAAAGTATGTATGGCGGTGAGACCTAAAAAATAAAAAGATATGGCTGTGACAGCATAGATGTTGTAGTTTTTTCAATGGTCAACATGTACCTTCATTTTCTATCTTTCTTATAAAACACTTAAAGTTAGATCTTGACAACTGAAAAAACTACAACACTTATGCTGTAACTTTTTTACAGCACCTAAGCCAAATCCAACTATATTTAGGCTTGGGAAAGATATATATCAAACATTAGCCATATTGTTCAGACTTATGATCTTAGGTGCATCAACTTAATTTTTATGCTTTGTATGATTTACAAGTATATATTGCTCGAATTAAGCAAGAGTCAATGCTCTTATAATTTGGAACAAATATACAAGAAAAGTATAAAAACAATAAAAATAAAAATGTAAGAATTTAACATAATTCATGGGCGCATATAAATATATAGTTTTCGGTCATAGACAATGGGGCATATAAAAAGATAAGCTAATAAAGCGGCACATAATCTAACAAAGGTGACAATTCACCAATCTTTATAATAGATTTGGATGCATGAAAGATTTTTTTTAATATTTATTTGCGACATTGTACTTGGCGAGCAAGATGTTCTTTTTTGATTTAGTAATGAAATCTATAAATTTTCTCTATTGTAAAAAGAAAAGAAAAGAAAAAATTGCCTATGAAAATACAAAGAAAAATACAATAAGCTTCTCTCTCCTTATGAAAACTACAATGATGTTTCTTTAAAATACGATGTGTACGGATATAAGTTTATTAACATGAATTTTTTTTATAGGAATAAAAAAGTACATATCATAATTAGGAAATTAAGATTCACAATCCTACCGAAAAAAAAAAAGCATTAGGATTTCCAATCCTAAATCTACTAAAATTCCAACAAAAGCCTTAATTTGTTAGGAAAATATATATTTCAAAATCCCATGTCCTTTCTTAAATTTTGAATTTTAGACTTGAGTTTTTAATTTGGCCAGTTTAATACCTGAGTTTGCAGAGATTTAAAATCTAAAACCTCCATTCATTTTTTCTTCAAATAAATAACTAAAATTGTATGAAACGACTAGTACAAATTTCTCATTAAAAATAAATACTTTTTAGTTAGTGGTCGCAATTAACCCCATGCCTGTGAATGAATGTGATGAGGCTTTGGGTGGTCGACCAACTCCTCGAAGTGAATGATTGAATGAGTGGTTGAATTATTGATAAAGCTTGTTTTAAGTGGTTCAATCACTTTCAGCATGTTATGGCCGGGGGCGGTCAACCCCATAACAGTTTAAACAGAAAATTGAGCATTTAATTTTCACTTCATTTTCTTTTTATTTTAATTTTAATGCTTAAATAACGTAATCTTGACCGTACATTTTTTTTTTTTGAAGAAATTTTGACCGTACATTTGAACAACATGGATTGAAAGAATTATTGCAAGAGATCACCTTAATTAATGCATTGTGATTAACATGGAATATTTAATGCACATGACCAGAAGATTATACAATGGAGAGCCAAAAAAAGTACCTGCAGAACAGCAACCAATTACAAGGCCATGTAGATGTTTAGGAGTTCTGGTGATTTTGATAAGTAACCATGCAAGTATTGAGCCAATAAGAAATGTGAGAAGGATATTCACTGGCATGAACCACCTAATTCACATTTGCATTTGCTCAAAGAGTTAACCGGCCAGCAATTAATACATTATACAAGGAAAGACAAGGAAAATATATATAGCTTTAAGCGAAGGTATATATATGACCACGAGGAGGAGGAAGAAAATGACTTACAATGTAATCATGCTGTCCAAAGTTATAGTTTCAGACAAGTTGCTAACCATGAGCGCAGGAGTGAACACATAAAATACAATCTGTTACATAAATTATATAAACGTACAATTTACGATCAGTCGATCGATCGGACAAAATTTCAAATCAAGGGCTAGCTAGTCCAGCTTTTACATCTTTGCTAGATTTTGCCCTCAACATGCATGCCTGATCATGCACGGACTACTTTTGAATTTTGAATGTACACCTAGTCTTGAATTGTTATTATTATTATTATTATTATTAACTTTTTAATGGAAATAATAAAAATTTAAAGATAAACAAAATTTCATTGCTTATATGGCTAAGGATTGAGAAATGACAGATCTTCGTTTAGGTTTAACCAATTAAAATATGGCAAAATTTGGTACATGCAGATCGATCTATAATAACTTCTCGATCGCTCCATATATAATTAATATTAATATCTTTAGGTATGCTTTGCAGCACCATGTTCAGTGCCATCCCTACCATATATATATATATATTAAGTCCTTGAAATCATCCTGCGGGATCAACAACTTCATTTACTTCGATTTCACTTGCTTACTATTTTTTTCTCCCACACAAAAGAAAAGGTTTAATAATTAAAGTCAATCAGGGGCGGATTAAAAAGCAGAGAATTCATAATTATAGATAAATGCGCCTGGAATGATGGCCGGCCATGGTCCAAAATTCCAAATTACAGCAGTGCGTGCGGGACCCATGGGCCATGAGAAAGAAGCGTTGAAAGTTGTAGCCCAACAACTAGAGTCTAGAGGACCCACTTTCACTTAATTCCCAAAGGAAAACTTTTCACTTTACTATGACTATGAGTAGCTGTGTACAAAACTCGCAATTTTCGCCCTGTCTCGCACCACCCGTCCCATCCAGTCCCGTAGAGGACTGGATTTTTAAGTTTTTTTGCGAATTAGGATCTTAATTTAAGAAATTTATGCGGGGTGGGGCAGGTTTAGCCTTTTAAAAAATGCGGATTCCAGCCCCGCACCGCACAAAAGAGGAAAAAAAAAAAAAAAAAAAAAAAAGTCCACTAGCTCATTTTATTGTGTAAGAAATACAATTTTTATGATTCAATTTCATGAGATGTTAAAGTGTACACATTTTTACTGTATTGTTATTTGAAATAATCTTTTCATTACTTCTGGAAAAGACAAGAAAATTGATTACATTGAATAGTGAAATATTATAACTTTTTATTCTTTACATTTATTCAATTATGCTTTGTTGATGGGAGAAAATTAAAATCATGTTTCTTAGAATTTTATCTTATAATTAATAAGGCTTTTAGTTTAAAAGGCTAATTCCACGGAAAATGTTCTTGAATGGAAATATGAATTTAATTTTTTATTTAAAAAACCAGTATTTTTTTGAATTTTTATTTTTTTACAAAATAAAATCAAAATTATGTAAATGCCACTCAAAATACCTGGCCGGCCCCGCCCCGGAATACCCGCAATCCCCGCCCCGCGCGAACCCACCCCGCAGTGATCCGCCCTGCACGGTTAGTCTTTATCAAGTGCGGTTTGCGGGTTGGAAATTTCCAACCCGCAAAGGTGCGGGGCGGGGCCAAAAAAGGCGAAAACCCGCCCCGCCCCATGCACACCCCTAACTATGAGTGAGATTACTTTTAGCTTGTTTTTATTGTTCGGTTTCAATGTACAACTTTTAAAAAAAAAAAATAAAAAAAAAAAGAAAAAAAAAAAAGAAATTACTCAATTATACGGACGTGTGTGTATATATATATGCGTGCGTGTGTGCAGTTGTGAACGTGTCATAAAACTTACATTATGATTTTAAGGGGTAGTTCAATCGGTTGGACATCAGACTTCATAAAGTGAAGGTCACTTATTCAAATCTTTCATCCCCTCTTATATGAACATGTCAAAAAAATAAATAAATAAATAAAACTTACATTGTTCAAATGATGCCTTGCGTCCGGCCCCAAGAGACCTATACGATCTATTGCAATCAGTAATCCAACGGCAGTAATGAGGAGGGTTTTCAGGACTGGCATCAGTGCAACGATGAACAGATCCAGGATTTCCATTGCATAAACCTCTCGCCCCTAGCAAAGCAGCCCATTCAATAACTAGTTCCAAGCGGCGGGGCGGGAAGAATGATTTCTCAACCAAAGACAAAATATATATTAAAGATGCATGCCGGCCAACTGCGCATGCGTGCAGATCGACTAGAGTAGAGTACCTTCGAATTAATGGATTTCTATTCCAAATTGCGCGCAGCACCCTTTTTCTCTATTCCAGCTCGCGGACAAGATGAAAATTGGAGGCTTCCTACACTGTCGATCTGTAAGCGTTAACTTCAAAGCAATCCAAACTCTGAACTGGAATATATAATTAAGCAAGCAACCACGCACCCTAAAGACTAGTACCGTAAATTACTTCACTCATGCAAAGTGATAAGACATTAAGACATGCATGTGAATGGAAATGAATTTCTCAAACGGAGAGGATTCGGGATGCAAATTCAACCAGCAAATTACTGAAAAGATGTGCTAAATAAATAAATTACCTTCTTCCTTTCGCTTTACCAAAATATATAAAAGGAACCAAAGAATTTCTGTCACCCTTGTGTTGTGTTTCTCTCTGCAAATTAAATACCATAAACTGGATTTTTCCCGTTAAGTATGGAGTACGGGAACAAATATATATATATATAGAAAACACGAATGAGGAGATAGCTTAGTTGCTCTCGTTCCTTTTCTAGTTAATTAGTAAAAATAATTGAAGCAGTACTGTACAATGTGAAGATGCCTAAATAGGCATGTAGCATCACATTTCACATTTGATTTAAAGAAACTTGATGAGGAGCCCTACGCATTTGTTAGCTGTCAGCAGCCGGAGCTACAAGGGCATCCCACCCTGGGGCCCATTCATCGAACCATGATTGACAACGGCCTCACGAGTCACGTCCCATGGGCCATGCACGGATGATTCGATTCCAAAGTCCCCGGATTTTTCTCTCACACGCATGGTCCTAACAAATTTAAGCAATTTTTGTTCTGTTCTGAAAGTTTTTCCCATAATTAATTAAGGTGATTGAGAATTGAGATCATATATATGCATGTATGCAGTATGCGTAAGAGAAATCCTAACTGCTTCATTGTGGCTCAAATCGATCATAGAACATAACAGATGGATGGAATGTCCTGATCAACCAAATAAACACTACTATTTAATTATGTTTATAAAAGAAGTAATCGACTCGTCTTATGTATTAGCTCTCGGATCAACCCATTTCGATTAGCTCCAATATTTATCCTAGAATACTGCATGATTAGGAACTTAATTGCAGCAGAATTATACAGTTGGAACTTTTAACACCAAAATACCTAGCGTTTCACGTTTCAATTAAAACGTGGCCCCATTACATACAATAATGCTTATGACGATTCCACTTTCCAGCAATTGTTGACAAACTGATGTTGAAAACTTGGCCCCATTACATTCAATCATACATGATACAACATATATGTTGCAAGGGGATCCGGCTTCTGTGCTGTACTCGTTAGGGAGAATATTGGCTTCTCGGGGTTCGGCCCAACCCGAACACCAGGCCCATCAGGTCCACCCGACCAAGTCAAAATGGATCAAGAGAAATTAATCTATCCGAGCCCATCAAAAGCATTAAGGCCCAACCGGTTCAATCGACCCGATTACCCGACCCGGGTAACCGAATTGGGTACTCAATGACACCTACACCCACACCTATCTCGGAGAAATCGGGATCTAAGGAGCAAGACGCACGATACGAAGCTAGATTGTGCGCCTGGAGCTTCATCAACGACATGTCGCCCATATAAGATTGTGCACCCGAAACCACGCCTTCTTCAACTACCGATCACCGCATATACTGGGAGCAATTTCAACTGTTCCTCAATCTTTATAAATACCTGAGACTCTTTGGAGGTTGAGGTACGCTGATTAATTTCTATAACCCTATTCTGCGCGTTACTCTCAAACAATACACTTACTTAAGCATCGGAGCGGGTTTATCGGCATCCCCCCGACGCAGTGTTTGTTCTTGTTTGCAGAGAGAAGAAGGAGTACTCTGACGAATCACTGATCTACACGTCACCTACCGGGAATCTGTCTCAACAGTACTTTAGAAGTACAGCACAGGTGTTGTAATTTGGTGAAGGGCTAGGATTGATCCAGTCATTCACTAAAACAAACGTTGCCGTTTTGAAGCAAAGAAAAAATGACGCTGCAAAATCTCGTTTGACGCCGTTATACTCATTTGTAACACTTCCTCCTCTAAGTCTATATCCGATGACCAGACCCCGAATCCTGACCACCGGTAAGCTCTCGACAGAGACAGCAACAAAGAAAGAGTGATCCGGCGACAAAGACAGAGAGATCCGGCCACGAGAAAGAGAGATTCGGCCGGAAAACCCACGAATCCCGACCACCGGTGAGCTCTCGACAGAGACAGCGACAAAGAAAGAGTGATCCAGCGACAAAGACATAGAGATCCGGCCACAAGAAAGAAAGATTCGGCCGGAAAACCCACGAACGGGTCCGGCCGAAAACCCACTCGCGGTGTGCGTGGGTTTTCGGAAAGAGAAATCCGGCTCTCTGTCACTGGATCGGAAGCTCTATGGCGGGATCCAATTCTCTGTCGCCGGATCAGGAGTTCTGTGGCCGGATCCGACTCTCTATCGTCGAATCGGGAGATTTGTGACCGAATCCGGCTCTCTGTTGCCGGATTCGGCTCTTTGTCGCTGGATCAGGAGCTCTGTGGCCGGTTCTCTCTTTCTCTGTCGCCTTCTCAGTCGGAAACTCACCGGTGGCCGGGTTTTCGAAGGTTGGTCGCCGGATAGAGACTCACAGCAGGAATTGTTACAAAAAAATGAGTATAACGACGTCATTTTTTCTTTGCTTCAAAACAGTAACATTTGTTTTAATGAAGTGCTGGATTCAATCCTAACCCTTTATCAAATTATAGTACTTGTACTGTACTTTTAAAGTACAGCACAGAAGCTGGATTCGTTGCAAGGTAAAGCTTACACCTTGCGCCTGGTCCCCATTTTGACAAGTGAGGCACGGCAATATATCTTCTCCTACAATAATAATCATATGCCAGAGCAGCTACATTTTTATTCCAATTTCCATTCTTTTGACTTTTTTTGTCGTAAATTTGAAGAAACAATTACCGTTGATTGATGTACCAGGTTGTAGCCTGCACACTACTTTTAGACGTTTTGTTCTATTTGGGGTCTCAGACAAGACCATCATGATTCATGAGTATGATTAGTGCCAAGATCTACGTTACGGGAAGTAATTATTAATTTACCGGAGAGGAAGATGGTGATTGCCTGATTGGTGGAGGAGCAGGACCATATCGAGGAGCTAGTGGACGCATGGCCACAACAACCAGTCAACCACTCGTCGCGTGCTTCATTTACAAACTAACAAAAGGTAGTTGATTTGGATCCCCATCACTGTCAGGACCCCATTTCTTATTCCCACTTCCTTTTTCTTTCTTCTCTATTCTTTTTTTTTTTTTTTTTTTCCCTCTATTCAAATAAGGAAAATGAACAAAGTTACAAAGGTACACGAGTACGTAGGTCTTTACTCAATTATGACATAATAACAGTATTGCAGTTCTTGCTCAAGCAAAAATAAGATTTGCCAAAATGTTCTTTCTAACCAAACTAATTTGAGTACTTTGTGATGCAAGAAAGGATGGAAGAAGCTTCAGAAGCTTTGGCTCTCTAAAGGTAATTAAATCACCACCAAACAAAATGTTGAAATCTAAAATATAACAATAAATGCGGAAATAACAGAGAGACAAGAACACGAGAAATTACGGGTAGTTTGGTGTTAGACACCTACGTCCACTACTAGGAATTAACCCTAAGGGCTACATTGTGCTCATTGACTTGTTTGTCTCCAATACAAAAATTCATATTTATAGGGTTTAGAGTAAATACAAAGTATGGTAATCAAATGACCATGATTTGATTAAAATTAACCCGAAAATAAAGAATATTAAAATATCAATCAAATATGAAATATACGAAAAATATAATATATTTTTCATATATTCTAACACACACAAAAAAAAGGGAGATATGAGGACTGTGTCTAGAAACTTTTATCCATGAATAGCACCGAGATTTTCTTGATGAATGAGTAACCTAGAGAGGATTTCAGAGCCAAGAGCAGACAGAAAGGGTAGCTTGTCTCATGCCACTAGAAAGGAAAAATTTACCAAAAGGGGAGCCATTGAATAAAATGGAGAATGATACAATACAGAGGTGGAGCCAGGAATTTAACCTAGTAAGGGCGAAATTCAAATAATAAAATAATTTTTTATTTTCATTATATACTTTATTTATATTATAAATATAATTATGGTGAACACAATTCAAAATAAGAATAATAACACAATATGTAAATCACAAAAAGTATATCTATCAAACTTGATAAATATGTTATAATTAATATATTAAAAACAATATCAAATAACGTACCTGAAAGTGACAAAAATTTATTGAAATTTATTGACTATCAAAATCTCAAAGTATGAAGAAAACATTCTCAAAAGATGTTAATATTGTTCTTATCTGAATAAGAAAACAATCATATTAAGAAAAGAAAAAAAATAGTCAATAAATCACATAAATATAAAATAAATAATAATAAAAAAATTGTTACATAGAAAATAATAGTTTCAGTACTCTATAAATTTTTCTTATGGTAACATTGCAAGACACGAATCTCCATTATGGAGTGACTAGAGTCCATTTTTTTTTCTTTGTTCTTTTTTTTATTACAAAAGACACAATTACATGAATCTCTATAATTTTCTTTACTTTTACTCGATCCATTGACCATTTGACTGATGGACACAAATCTCATTTATGCAGAGAACTGAGAGAAGGCTCTAGATCTATTTCTTTTCTTTCGGCTTTCGCAGTTGCCAGTTACACCTTTCTTCCTCCATGGATGGAAGGACCATAAACTAGACTTAGAGTCTAGCCGGACATTGTTCATCTAAAAAAGAAGAAAATAGCAAACGGACAAGAGAAAGACTCACCATAGTTTGCACAGCCCAACGGTTTCTTGAATGATTTTTTTTCAATTTTCAGCCCAAAAGTAGCAGCAAAGGCTTAGAGAAAGAAGATTAAGAAAATGTTTGTAAGTTTGTTTAATTATTTGCTTTAGATTAGCAGCTGTAGGCTGTAATTAGGTTAAAAAGTTTGGTCGGGTAACTTATCTTGAATTTATGAGATATCAACCTAAATTTAAAGTCAACTTAATTTTTTAAAGGGTTAACCTGGTTGATTGGGCTTAAATTTGTAGGGGCTGAAATGGAAATGACTTAAAAATAAACATTTAATTTTTTTAAAAAAAAATAAGATGCAAGGGCTGGCGCCCCTGCCCACCCCCCGTACATCCGCCCCTGATAATTTAGGATGGAAGCCCAACATAGACAAAATTTTCAGCTAAAAAGGCCACCCCATAAGGCACCACAGAGGGAGGGAGGGAGGGAGGGAGGGAGGGAGAGAGAGAGAGAGAGAGAGAAGAAGAAGAAGAAGCAAGTTTTAGTGACTGAGATTTAGTGACGTGTCAGGTGGTCTGGCGCTTTACTAAATTGTAGTAACGTGTGATTAGTGACATGTCTTCCCCGTCACTAATCGGTTTGTCACTGCTGAGGATTTAGTGATGTGTCAAAGTTAGCATGTCACTAATTAGTATGGCACGTGACTAAATTTAGTGTCGCGTCAAAAAATTGAATAGGTCACTAGATTTAGATTTTATGTTTAAAAAAAAAAAAAAAAGATGGAAGTTCAATACCGGAAAAGCAGCCAAAGTGGTTAGCCCACTGTTTTTCTAAACCTCTCTTCCCAAACAAAAAGTAATCCTGATGACAAAACAGTGCAGTAACAAAACCTTAGGTTCAACTCCTTTGGCAGCAAATGAATTAAACATAAGACAAATAAATCATAGCTCACCAAAGGCAACTATTTCTCCACAAAATGGTAAATATGGAAGGCATGAAAATAAGACAAAAGTAAAACAAAAACCCAACCATCAAGGCTGATACACCTCCGGCAGCTGAAGACCCAAGTATTCTTTTGATCATTTCCTCCGACCTATCCACAGCAATGTAGTATGAGAACAGTAGGTCCTGCCACAACCATTACCGATTCAAACATTAGAGCCAAAATGGGGAAAAATATGTCACAATTTGGACTGTTTCTATTACAAGTTGATTGACCTGTGGGTGAGATTATGGGCTCATGACTCATTGAATGCATGTATAAATTACATCAAAACTAATTTACTTTGTATCTGGAAGTTTAGAAGTGCAAACTTGATACTTGATCTACAATATACCTATGAAGCAGGCCTAGGGTTCAGAATTGCTTCTACAAGGATTTTGGAAAACTCTATTGAATGAATAAATCTCAAAGGAAACCTCAAGAAAGCATGAAAACAGCAAGAGACGATGATGAAACCTCAAGAATCCTTTGACGGTATGTAAAATTACAGTAAAAGGTCTTGTCAAGTCTATCACAAACCAAACAAGTCCAGCTTTACTCTCTAGAAAGAGTGTGTGTGTGTGTGTTTTGCGCAGAACCCATAAAAGGTCTTGTCTTGACATTTTGGCAAACACTTTGAGTGCATATATTTATCCATACACAAAAACAGAGCAACACAAATTTACATAATACAAAATCTACATGAACTTCCCTAAATTCTCTGATAAGCAAATTCCTTAACAACATGAAACAAAAATTCATAAATATGAGGCAAACCAAAGCAAACTTCGCATTCCAAAAATCAAAGAACACCATAGCCTAGGAACCTTATTCTCTGAAATCAGAACTATAAAAATCACACAAACTGACCCATCAAGTCTCTAGCTATGTCCATCACCGATCCTTGTAACCGAGGACACACCCATTTCAGAAATCTTGCTCAATCAAATCCAACAAAGACAGAGGGAGTACCAGAGATGCTAGCACAGAGAAAGAGAGAGGAGCTGTTCTGCATTGACCGTGAAGGAGAAGACAAGAGTTACCGTAGAGATCGTGGTCGTGGGTTGGCCGGCGGTGCTCGTGGAGGAGAGAAGCCGCAGTACTGGTGGAGAGAGAGAGAGAGAGAGTAGAGTGAGAGAGCTTGAGAGAAAATGAAGAGGACCATTCTGCGCGGGACATTTCTTCCCCTAGGAAAAATTGGTGACATGGTAAGTTTGCCACGTCACTAACGAACGTGTTGGTCGCTAATTCTCTCACTTGTCGGTGACTTGCCACATTTGGCATGTCACTAAATGGTAGAGTGAGAACTAAAATTCGCACATCAATTCAAAATAATGTCTCTAAACAATTTTAGTGACGTACCAATTTTAATTTAATTTCAAATTATTTGACACTTCGAAATAATATCCCTGGACAAATTTAATTGGCACGTTGCCACTAATTTAAATTTTAGTATATTTTTTAAAAAATTATATTAACTCAAAATTTAGTAACATGTCAATAAAACTTTTAGTGACGTGCCACTTTTGATACATCATTAATTTCACTAATTAATGACGTGTAAAAAAAAAAGAGTGAATTATTGTAAACACCAAGGATAGAGGAAGGGAGGTCGAGAGGGGGCAACTGCCCCGTCACTTTTCAAAAATTCTTCTTATTCCTAGTAAAATTCTCTCAGATATTATGGTTGTCCACCCTCAACCACGCATCAGAGAAAAATATTTTCTTGAAGGACATGGATAATTTACGACTTACACTCACGTCAATATGATTTTATTTCCATCATCGTCCCTGTTTGAGTTTCAGGTGTTTAGGTTATTTTTAGGTCAGATGAAGTTGAAGAAGGTAGAAGACAATCACAAAACGCGCAGTTTAACTAATGTCTTATGCTGTCTAAAACAATGCAAAAACGAACCGTTTAACTAAAGTTTTGAAGCATTAAAATACAAAAAAGTAAGCGACACATAAGTGACACCGTTTAGAGAGAGAACAAAAGAAGCAGGAAGGGTAGGAAGGGTACTTTGTAGCTGTCTCTTGCGTAGTATATTTATTGTCTTTCTGTTATGCATACGTGTGTTTGTGTTCTTCAACTTTATGCCTTTAACAAGTTCTTGCTTTTTCAAGATTGGCACTTTTTTCTCTGTATTTAATTTTTTGGGACAAATTTTGTTTATTTAACTCTGGGTTGTTGAAATTTGTGCTTAACTATGTATTTTTTTTAAAAAAATAAAATAAAATAAAAACTATGTATGTTGCCTAATTGATTTGTTTCATGCATTAGATTTTAGAGATTTTTTGGATTGTTAGGACATGAAACTTGCATCTTTGTTGCAACCGACAGCCACTACATTTCTTTTATCAACTTCTTCTTCTTCTTTTTCCTTTTTTTTTTTTTTAGAAAAAAATAATTTTTAAAGCTTTGTTTATTTATGTTATTTTTTTATTATTCTGATCGACACGTGTCGCTATCTTATTGACGCTGACTTTGCGTCAAACGAAATCTGCCAAAATTTTTAACAGAATAACTCCAGGGAGCGATTTGTAAATTAAGTCAACTACAGGGATTTCTGAATTAATTTTGATACTAAAGTAAGCAATTTGTAATTTATACCAACTACATAAACTAATGGTGCCATTTTTCCTAAAAAAATATTTTGACCCCCTGAATTAAAATCCTGGCTCCGCCACTAGTAAACACGTCACTAAATGCAAGTTGTTTTGTAGTGAGGTTAAAAGCTTTTTTCATGTCAAGCTTAATGGGCATAAGACTCCATTGCCCTTTTTCTATTTCAAAGTGTGAAAAATCTCATGGGCAATAATAAAGTTATCATGGATGGATATGCTAGGAATGAAAGCTATTGGTTCGAGGAGATGATTTTGTACAGGTAAGGCTTTCAACCTATTAGCTAAGATTTTAGAAATAATCTTATAGTTGAAGTTGGTTAGGCTAATGGGCCAAAAATGGCAAACCCTAGAAGGGTTATCAACATGGACGGCTAGAGCCTTGGGCGACTGCCCCCCCAATTAAACGAGGCCCCAACTAATAATTATACAATATATATATATATTAAAAAAATAAGGCTAAAAAAACAATTTAAGGCTCTAATATGGTAAAAAGTTAATAAAATACTCTTTAATTAAGGCAACTTAATAATTGTACAATAAAGGTTATTTCATAAACAAATTTTAAGACTCTAATATGGTAAAAATTTAATAACTAATTTCCAATTAATGCCCTTAATCATGGTAAAAGTAATTATAAATTGAAAATCTCAAAAAAATCCATAAATTCTTGGAAAGTTTTACTTATTTACTCTTTTTAAAAGCTCCATTTTTACATTCATGAAATTAGTTCAACATGCATAATTTTTTCTCCAACGTTTATTTGAATTGATAGTTTAAAAAAATATAAAAAAGTCTTCAAAGTGCATAAATTCTCGTTGTTTGCGTTGTACATAATAAATAGAATTACACCCTCAATGAATCTTCAATGTCCAACAATTTTTTTCGCACTTTGTTTTATTATAAATCAATCATTATATAACTTATTTCTAATCTTTATTTTTCTTTAAATCTTGTTATTTCATGTGTTTTGAATCAAATGATAAATCATTCTATATATACCTAATAAGTTATAAAAAAAAAAAAATTAAAAAAAAAGTTTTAAAATACATTTTACTAAATAAAAGAAAGCGCTCTAATTGACATATTAAATATATATATATATATATATATATATATATATATATATATATATATATATATGTTGGAGAAATAATTAGCACCAAAGACATGTGGGCATAAGGTAGTATCGGGGGCCGAGCCCATCGAGTTGGCCCGGCCCAGCCAGACCAGACCTAAGTACAAGACCATTAGTTATCTCCAAAAAGACGGATATTCAGAATATATCAAAATAGGCTTCTATCCCATCAAATATGTGATAAGGTACCTAATAGAATGACATTAGCTAAAGAGAGTGTCATGTCCAGTTTGGACTCTACTACCCAATTTGAATTCTATGAAGATAAGATTAAAGACTATATGATCTAGGACTCAGACTCCTAATTAGATTATGCTCCAAGCACTCCAGTAATTTTATAACTGCGAACTGTGAGTCTATAAATAAGACAACTGTGTCAGGTATTTTAAAAAAACCAAGTAGATTCTCTGAGCTTTGGAGATTACAAATATTTTCCAGAAAATTAGTTTGAACTGACTTAGGCATCGGAGTGGGGGTCCGGTCGGCACCCCCATAGTCCGACGAGCCGTTTATTATTTTGCAGATTACGAGGAGAACGAAGATTAAGGAAGGCAACGAATCACAAGGCAACACGTCACCGTACCGGAAACTGTACCAACAATATATATATATATATATATTAAAATAATTTTTTTTAATTAATATTTAAATATAAGAAAATGACCTCACTTAAACTTGTCGCCTTATGCCTCAAAATTTATCGAGTCAGCCTTGGTTATCAATCTTAGGGATGAATGCAATGTTAGTGTGGTTGAACTCTTTGAGCAGAAAACCACTCTAAAGAAAGATTTGGCAAAACTAATCGCATCCCTCTTCACAATCGGCCAATAAGTTTTGTAAAACAGGCCGGTCATTCATGCTATCAGGATCATGGACTTTATTGGGTTCCTAAAAGAGAAATGGTATGGAAAATTTCAGTTTCATCAAGAATAGAGTACAAAATCTCATTCTCCTCATCAGTGATAATAGGATACAACAGATTAAGGAAACTTTCATTAATCACGAGATTTGAGGAATTGAAAATAGTATAGAAATAGTCCACAAAATAGGCACTAATATCATTTCTTCCCTATTCAATTGCTATTGCAAATCATCTTGAAGAAGTTGTTCTTGAGCAAAGTTACGGGTTGAATGAGGAGATTGCTAAATATGGTCAATTTTTTTCCAGACCATTATGTGAACAAAATCGGCAAAGGGATTATGTGAAGTAGAACCAACAGCACAATCACCTATTTTCTCTCTAGAATAGAGGACATAATTTAAGTCCCCGATGGCAAGCAATAACCCCACATTTCATCTCAGTGGTAGAGAGACTATCCCAAAAATTGGCTATTTTCCCCTTAGAATAAATGGTATAAGTACAAGAAAGCAACCACAGGGTATGAGGGGTCAGAAAACAAAAGACATTAGAAATTTGGTTATGATCCATCTTGACAGGTTCTGCTTCAACACTCTGATTCCATGCTACCACCTATTGGAACACATGATGAAATGACTTCAGATAAGAATGAAAATGTTGAGACCAAGGCTACGGAATAGCATCTTCAAAGTATCAAACTACCGAGATCTTCTCCACAGAAGATTGCATCACTTGAGATATCTTCTCACTAACAAGAAGTATTAATCCATCAATATTATCTCAACAGAAAAGCGCTTCAGCAATTCCCCAACAAGTCCAAGCTAAAATGATTATGGAACCTGTGGGGGCATGTTAAGGCTCGCCGCCACCTCAACCAAGGGAGGTCTGGCTTAAGGATTAATTCTCTTAAAGGATCTTCAATATTTGTTCTCTCTGTAAAGTTCTCCCATCTTTTCTCTTCCCCCCTTTTTCCCCTGAACAGTGTTTTATCCATGGACAATTGTTTCCCCTACTCTGTTTTCCTTATTTTATCTATTTGTTTGCCTTGTTCTCAGTCTCCCTAAGTATTAATCAATCATTCATGGACCTAGTCCAGCTCATATCCCAAACTATGGCTCTAAGTTGGGATGAAAATCCACTCCCTACATCTTGCCCTTGAAACCACAAATCTTCCTCCCTTACTTACACTAGTTGTAAGCAATTCAATTCAGTTGTATAGTTCAATTAGTTAGCTATTGAATAAAGCACACTGGTCAATGTTTAGAGCACGTGTTAAATGTTGGTCAATGATTGAAGTGTGACGTGTAGCATTCTGTTATTATTTGCTTCATGTATAAAAGCATAACTCTAATATAATTTTTCATTCATTAAGTTTACTTCAATATACAAGCTACAGATAAAGCTTTCATCCATAGATCTTGTTGTTCTTGTGCATTGTTTTCTTTTCTTCCGCATACACAATCTCATTCTTCACATGGTATCAGAGCATTTTCTTGCCTAAATCAACAAATCTTTTGTTCAAATCTTCAACATTTTCTTTCTAACTCCTCATGTCGATTCCTTCTGATTCTCCAATTTCTTCCATCACAATCGTCGGTGGTGCGTCTCATCCACTGTATCTTCATCACGGTGACAGTCTAGGATCTCTTCTGGTTTATCAACCGTTGAATGGAGAGAATTACAACTCATGGAGTCGGTCAATGATTATGGCGTTGACTGCAAAGAATAAGCTCGGATTCGTTGATGAATCTCTAGCTAAACCGGTGTCACCTGATGATCCTTTGATTCAAGCTTGGATACGATGCAATAACATGGTTCTATCCTAGATCATGAAATTTGTTTCCAAGGAGATTCGCTGCTAGCATCATATATATCACCATGGCTAAGGCCATGTGGAAGGATCTAAAGGAACTATTTTCACCAAGTAATGCTCCTCGCATTTTCCAGCTATAGAAAACTATTTCTGCTTATCTCAAGGCAATAGTTCTGTTAGTGCTTACTATACACAAATGAAAGGATTATGGGATGAGCTAGCAAATTATCGTCCAATTAATGTTTACTCCTGTGGGGTTTGAAAACGGTTGTAGACTACAACCATCAGGAATTTTTCAATTCCTGATAGGTTTGAATGATTCTTTTAGCCATATTCATGGTCAAATTTTACTTTTTGATCATTTTCCTATAATCAACAAGGCATTTCCATTAGTTCTGCAGTAGGAAATGCAACGAGCACTTACTAATTCAAGTCACTCTAGTTCTTTCAATGAAAGTAGTGTCTTACTGACAAGAGCACCTCCATCGACTCCCAACCAAAATTTTAAGCAATTTGTGCGCAAAGATTGTCCTATGTGCAGTCACTGTGGAGTTATCTGGGCACATTATTGAGAAATGTTACAAAATTCATGGATTTCCTCCTGGTTATAGGTTTAATAAACCTAAACCACTTGGTGAACATTCGGCTCATCATGTTCTGACTGACGTTCAACATGTTCCTGCCTAACAATCTGTCCATGGTGCTTACTCCAAAGCAAGGTCAACACCTTCTCAATCTAATCAAGCCTCAATCCGACCTACCTTTTGTACATCAAGTAGGTAGCTCTGTCAATCAAGATCCTTTGTTCTCGACTATGACAGGTATTGACTCCAAATTCTCTATTTTTTCTTCCTGTCATAATGTTGTTCTGATTTCCTTTTCCAACACCTGGATGATTGATACTAGGGCTTTTGATCACTTGATTTGTTCCTTATCTTTGTTCACTACCATAACTGCCCAAATTTCCACACAAGTCAAACTTCCAAATGGAAAATTTGCTACTATCACTCACATTGGGACAGTCCAACTTTTTACTCACTTAATCTTCACCAATGTTCTCTATATTTCTTCTTTTTCATACAACCTTTTATCTGTTAGCAAACTTATTAAATCTATCACTTGCTGTTTTTTACTCTTTGCTAACTTATGTTTCATACTGAGTCTACCCCATTGGGTGACAATTGGAGTAGGTAGAGCACAAGATGGATTGTACTACTTGCTGCACAACTCGGATATGCACTCTTCAATTTTCAATGTGCCAACCAAATCTGTTTCTTTTCCAACATTTTCTACTTCTGTAAAGAATGTTTTTTTTTTTTTTTTTCCTGACCTTTGGCATTATAGGCTAGGTCATTTACCTATTTCTAGAATAAGGCTATTAACTCATACCAATCCATGTATTTCATGTGATAATAGTAACAATATATGTACCATCTGTCCTTTAGCAAGCCAGAAATGGCTTTCATTTCTTGTTAGTGTTTCTCTTTCTAAATCAAATTTTGGAAAGAGAACCAACTTCTTGTTTGTGTTTCACTCAAACAACTTCATACTTCAATCTTTCTTTAACCTTTTAGAAACTCAATTTCATTATAAAATCAAGTTTTAAGATTTGATAATGGTCCTGAATTTCACATGGCAGATTTTTATTTACAAAAAAAGAGTTATACATCAACTTAGTTGTGTAGAAACTCCTCAACAAAATGTTGTGGTTGAAAGAAAGCACCAACATCTCTTAAATGTAGCAAGATCACTTCGATTTCAAGCACATATTCCTCTTTCTTTTTGGGATGATTGTATTCACACTGCTGCATATATAATGAATCGCTTAACATCTTCAATTCTTTCAAATAAATCTCCATATGAGATGTTATTTTCTATTCCACCAACATTTGATCATTTCCAAATTTTTTGTTGTCTTTGTTATGCTTCTACCTTAACAAGACATCGAACTAAATTTGACCCTAGAGCTAAACCCTCTATTTTTGTTGGATATTCATATGTACATAAAGCCTATAGGTTGTTTGGTTTGCATACACAATCCTATTTTGTCTCTAGTGATGTTGTTTTTCATGAGCACGTTTTCTCTTTTGCTAAATCTCTCGATTCTTTTGTTTGTCTTATTTTCAGCATTTCAGATATTATTCATTTTCCTATTTTTGATGGTCAATTTGTTTTTCCTTTAGTTTTTCTTGATTCCTCTACATCAGATGCTATAAATACTTCTCATATCAATCCAACTTTTGATTCAGCAAACATTAGTTATTCTATTCTTCCATCTTCTATTTCAACTCTTACACCTCTTATTCCTCCTCTTAGAAAATCCACTGGATAGAAATGCATGCTTGGTTATTTGTAGCAGTATCATTGTCAGCTTGTTAGTCACTCCTCTCCATCTAATCCCAATGTTATTTCTGATACACCATTTCCTTAATCTTCTTTTATTGGTTATGATAAAGTGTCTCCTGCCCATAAACTGTTTTGTTTATTTGTTTTCACTAATCATGAACCCAATTCTTCCACCAAGCTATTAAACATCAGCATTGGCGTGAGGCAATGAGCACAAAAATCCAAGCTTTTGAAAACAATCACACTTGGGTTTTCGCTGATCTTCCTCCTAACAACAAAGCTATAGGTTGTAAGTGGGTGTATAATGTAACGGCACACCCCCAATGACACAATATTGTCCTCTTTTAGCTCTCCTGAACCAGACTTCCCAGGAGGTCACCCATTTTGATACTACACTCGCAGAAGCACGTTTAACTGTGAAGTTTTGATAGGTTCATGGTCATTACGACTTTAAAACGCATTGTGTCAAGAAATGTACGTTTTATACATATAAACACATCCATATTCCCATACCCAGGCGAAATGGGACATCACAATCACTCCCTCTTGGAACCCAGCGTCCCCACTGGCGACCCTTATGGGATCACCCCATTCTTGGCATCCCAGTAAATACCCGTTAACGACCCTTTTGGGCTTGTGCACCCTCCTCCATCTCAGGCTGGGCAATGGCTTTGATACTATTTGTAACGACCCACCTCCAATAACACAATATTGTCTGCTTTTGGCTCTCCTAAACCAAATTTCCCAGGAGGTCACCCATCCGTGTACTACTCTCGCAGAAGCACACTTAACTAAGGAGTGCTGATAGGTTTATGACCGTCACAGCTTTAAAACGCGTTGTGTCAAGAAGGGTGTGTTTTATACATATACGCACATCCCCATTCATATACCTAGGCGATGTGAGACGTCACATATAAGGTCAAATTCAAGGCTGATGGGACTGTATAAAGGTATAAGGCCTGGTTGGTTGCAAAGGGTTATACCCAATGTGAAGGGTTAGATTATTACGAGACATTTTCACCTGTTGCTAAGCTCACTACTGTGAGATATCTCTTGGCTTTGGCTGCATCACAAAATTGACATCTCCACCAACTCGATGTTAATAATGTATTTATGCATGGTGATATTCATGAAGAGGTATATATGAGTCTTCCTCTCAGATTTGCTAGCAAGGGGGAGCACCGAGTTTGCAAACTTGTCAAATCTCTTTATGGTTTAAAGCAAGCCTCTCGCCAATGATTTGTAAAGTTTTTCACAACCTTGCTGAATCATGTGTTTGTTCAATCCCGAGCTAAGTATTTTTTGTTTACTCAGTTACAAGGCACTGTGTTTATTGCTATTTTAGCTATGTTGATGATATCATCATAGCTAGCAATGATTCTACTTCTATTCCTCCATTGACTCAATTCCTTCATACTCAATTCAAACTTAAGGACCTTGGACCATTTAAGTTCTTTCTTGGTCAAGAAATTGCCAACTCTAAGGGAATTTCTCTTTGTCAAAGGAAGTATGCCTTGAAGATTATTGAGAATACTGGTTTGCTTGCTGTCAAACCAGTTACATTTCCAATGGAGTCCAATCTTAAGCTTCCCCGCGCCAAATGAGAGTTATTGGCAGATTCTACTTCTTATAGGAGGTTAGTGGGTAGATTATTATATCTAACCAATACAAGACCCGATATCTCATATTCAGTTCAAATTTTAAGTCAATTCATGGATACTCTTCGGCAACCTCATTTTGATGTAGCAATTCGTGTTTTGCAATATCTTAAATCAACTTCATCTCAAGGTCTTTTCTTTCTTGCTACATCGACCTCTCATCTCAATGCTTTTTGTGATTCTAATTGGACTGGGTGCCCGAATACCAAAAAATTAGTCACTGGTTTCTGCACTTTTTTGGGAGATTCCTTGGTTTCCTAGGAATCCAAGAAGCAAACTATCATCTCTCAATCTTCAACAGAAGCTGAGTATCGCTCAATGGCCTCTACTACTTGTGAAATTGTTTGGTTGCTTAGTTTGCTTCAAGATCTTCATATTCCTCATACTTTAGCCGCTTTACTATTATGTGATAGCCAAGCTGCTCTTCATATTGCAGCCAATCCAGTGTATCATGAACGAACTAAGCACATCGACGTTCATTGGGGTTGTTTGACAAACCACTCTAACTCTCCCTCTATTTCTGTTCACTTCTCCCAAAAGAAACATTCTAATTTTTTTTAGATTTTTTATATCACATCAATTATTTTTTATTCACTTTTCTATCAAACATTCTCAAATTTTATATCACATCAATCATTCCTTACTACTATTCAAATAATTATTCCACAACACAACTACTTACCAAACAGGCCCATTGTCATCTTATCTGTAACAAAATTCAGGATGGTATTATCCAAACGTTGCACATCAACACTCATCATCAACTAAAGCTCTTGGTTTTGGTCATTTTCATCATTCGATCTCCAAGATAAATGTCTTAAACATATTCCCTTCATCTTGAGGGGAAGTGTTAGTAATTCAGTTCAACTATATAGTTCGATTAGTTTGTTATTGAATAGAGCACGTTGGTCAATGTTTAGAGCACGTGTTAAATGTTGGTCAATAATTGAAGTGTGACGTGTAGCATTCTGTTATTATTTGCTTTCTGTATAAAAGCAGAACTTTAATGTAATTTTTCATTCATTCAATTTACTTCAATATACAAGCTACATAGAAAGCTTTTATCCATAGCTCTTGTTCTTCTTGTTCATTGTTTTCTTTTCTTCCGCATACACAAAGTCCCATTCTTCATAGTAGTTGTAAAAATTATCTCCATCAAACTTATTTCTATCCTTGTTGTCTGTGCCACTTTTCAGCATCAACACGCATGGAGATTTGTATCCTTACTATCTATTGAAGACGTTGAAGCTAAAATGTTAATTTTTACCTTCCAATGCATTCAGGAGTTGGACACAGTTCAGTTTCATTCCCCATGGAATATCAGGGGTCACCTCCTTTTTCCTCAAGAATTGGGAACGAGACTCAACATTGGAAGAGGTGAACTTTAATTTTGGTGAATACTGGGTGCAGAGTATTCGGCACTTCATTTGTCATGATTATCTTTTGCTTTTCTTTTTCATTTCCACTCCTTTCATTTTATTTTAATAATTCAATTTGAGGTTCAACAGTTTTAACTTTTTCCAAAGGTAATACATAGGCGAAACATATTAAGAACATATATAAAAGATGGAAAATAAATTATCAATGACTTTTTTGAAAAACAAAAAAGAGCTTCCAGGGTCTTTAATTCTCGATTTCAATACTTACAAAAACATGAAATAACAATACTGAAGAAAGAGCTTCTAATATTCGTTATTAGAAGAAAAGGGTCAACATTAAATCTAAACATTGTTCTAAAGCCAAAACAGACTCATGATGAAATTTGATTTTTTTTTTTTTTTTTTTTTTTGCTTATATTTGTCCTAATATTGTTATTGTTATTTTTCTCTTTTCTTGGTCAGTCTTCATTGGACCTTAAATGGGTTGTTCCAAAAGCCAATTTCGTACAACGAAATCTTGGCCTCATGGGCTTTGTGGAATAACCTATTATGTTTCGAAAGAATCTCACCAATAAAGGTATGGCTCCTGTTGAGTGGGCCGAAATTAATGTCGTGGTTAGCATTTTGTGCCTCCATGAGACCTGAGCAGGTAACGCCATTAACTGCTGCTGAAACCGATTACCCATTGCCTCAATAAAATGGGCCTTTTTTGTCCCGGACCCAACCGGTCCAGTTGACAGCATCCCAGTTAAAAAAAAAAAACAGAGTATTAGCAGAAAGCTGAAGCCTCCGACGTCGTTTGATGGAATTGTTAATTTGTTGAGTGCGCGTGCGTGTCGTAAACTCTGCCAGTGCTGCCACTCCCGGTCCCGGCATAAAATGCGTTTAGTTAAATTAAATTAAATTAAATTTATTACGAAATAATTCGTAACTGAAAACATAAGAAGTAAATAGAAGAGGGTTAGGGTTTATCGTTTCTGAAAGCTCTTCGTTATCATTATTTATTCTTCATCTTGTTGTTCTCACAGCTTGAAGCCTCCTTCAATTTCGAAACCGGTACAAAAATTCCTACTTTCACTTATTTATGTTTTTTTTTTTTTTTTTTTGCAAATTTATACTTTCAGTTGGGAAATAAAAGAAAATTCAAGAAAATTCTGGGAAATGATCGAATTTTATTACAATTTGACGTGTTAGGATTTACGCATTTGCAATCTGCTTCTCCGAGTAGGAGATTGGTCATTGTAAAGTCTGTTTTTTTATATTTGACTTGTTTACTTTATGTTATTTGGAATGAAGAAACAACACCTAGGGTTTGGCAGACATTCGGAAAATTGTTAATTAATAGTTTGCAGCATTCTTCTCCTGATTTTATCTCTTCATCTCGGAAAATATATATAAAGAGCCCTACTTTTCTTGTTCGTTTGCTATTTATCTTATTTAAGAACTAAACAGGGAAGTAATTTATTTACCGGCGTGCTTAGAAGCCAAGATGAGTGATTCCAAGGAGAAGGAGAATGAGGAGAGTGGACAAGAAGACGTGGCGGCCACCATGGAGGTTGCTTTGCCCAATCCCAATGCACAAGTTGATGAACATGAACATGAGCATGAACATGAGCCCCATGACTCTCGTGCTCCTCCTCATTCTGTGCCACTGGATGAAACCCCGATTCCGGCTCTAAATGGGACTGCATCTTCCCTTATCGATAACAATATCACACAATCGCAGTCCAATCCAGACCAACCAACTCAAGATTCTCCTCCCTCCTCGGGCCCTTTAAATGGTGACCAAGATTTAGTCAAACCCGATACTCGATCCACCTCCGATGTCAAGACTGAAGACATTGAATTGCCGCAGAGTAATACAGACGGTGACCACAACACCACCACCACATGTCATCTTGAGACTGCTGAACCAGCTGTTGCTGTTGCCAAAACTGAAGCTTGTCAAGTGCATGATACGAAGACTGCCGGCAATTCTGACACCCTACCCTCAACTACAAGTCATAATGAACCTAATACACCTTGTGCTCGACCTTCTGATATAAAACCTCAAATTCAGAATGGGAGCGATTCCAGTATTAAGGTGAATGATGCTAGAGAATGCAGTGTTAAGGTGAATGAAAAAGATGTTACTACGCCTGTAAATAATGGAAACTCGAACCTAAAGCACTCGTTTCTTTTGGATGAGGACCATATGTCTGAAGGTTCTGAATCCGGAACAGAAGAAGAGCAATCGGCTTTCATGAAGGAGCTGGAAAATTTCTTTAGGGAGAGGAGCATGGAATTCAAGCCTCCTAAGTTTTATGGGGAGGGTCTGAATTGCCTTAAGTGAGTTTCTCCTGATCATTTACAGTCATATTGTTTTCTTACTAATGATATGTTGGAAAAAAATCCCTACTTTGGACTAATGTATATAAACTTCTTATTGGGATAAGGTTGTGGAGAGCGGTGACTAGATTGGGTGGCTATGATAAGGTATGTTTTGTTTTCCCTTGAACATGTTTATTCAAATGAAGTTACCATTTTCACATGCATAAGTTAGTTCAGTGCCTTAATTTAGATTGCCATTGTTGATTGGTTGGTTAAGTTAATCATGACTGAAACAATTTACAATGCCCATATAGTAATTTGAAATGGTTTTTTCAAATTTATACTTTTTGGTATCAAACTGTAGTTTTGATTAATGAATGCATTCGTAGTTCTTTGGTACCAAGAGGTACAATCGTAGTATTGGGCATGAAAGCTATGAAATATGATAAGTACATTCTGGTATGATGTTTTCTGGGTGCAATTTGTCACAGGACATATGGAAGACTTCTCAAGCACATCTTGCTATATCCGTTTTTAAAGTTTAGGATGTTTACATTCTTTTACTCCTGATTACTTGGCTGACATGTGGTAGGACACATACCATGCACTTTGGGCGTCCATGTAACTGAAAATAGTATTATGTTTTCTATACAAATCATAATGAAGAAGGCGTTTTCAGAAATATCAGAACTGAGATATGACAATGCTCTGAAACGGGAGAATCATAATAATATGTATTTATTTTTTTTGTTTTCTAAGGATTTACCTTTTCGGTGTGTAGGTATCGTTTTGTCTATGTAGGATGCTTCCAAGATTAACCTATAAGATAAGAGTTAAATGTTGTCATGATTTAGAAATTTATCTTGGTTTGATCAAACTCTAATTGCATCAAGATTTTAAACTAGTAATGGATAATTGGAAATGGCACATCCACCTTTTTTTGAACTTTTGTGTTAGTTCTTTCCTTTTAATTTTCATGATGTATAGCCTTTGTCTCTATTTTTTGGACAACTAAATATATTATAAAAGCCACCATAAGGGGTAAAACACAAGTACACAGGGAGTATGCAAAATGGCACCCCTAAACAAGGAAGAAAGTGAAGAAAAAGTACAAAACGTACCTTGAAGTTTAATAAAGTCTAAAAATACATGGAAGCTGCAACTGGAAGATGAAACCAGGTCCAGGAATTAAAAAATTTAAGTTAGAGTTTTTTTCTTTGTGTAATTATGTGCTATGAGTGAATATTACTAACTGCTATTGAATTATGTGCCATCAATAGAAGCTTTCAGAACCATTCGTCTGGTTGTTGCTGACAGTTGTACATTATTGGTCTCTCTTTATGGATAGGTGACTTCTTGTAAGTTGTGGCGACAAGTGGGAGAGTCTTTCAAACCCCCAAAGTAAGGAAAAATACATGTGTTTTTAGTAATTAATTTGTTATTACCTTGCATATGAGATAAGAACTGTGGATTAATTCTTGCCTTGTATAGAGTATCCACAAATAGTTTTAATTCTCCTCTGGAAATTTAGGATACTTTCCTTTGGAAATATATTGTTGGTAACTTAGTTCTCTGCAGGTATGAGGATGACCAACTCTATGATATTTGCGTCATATATTTTGCCACATGATGTCGTGCAAGAAAGTTCCTATTAAAAAGATTATAGAACGCAAAAAATGAAAAAGAAGAAAAGAGTCTTTGTTAAAATCTTAATTAAGATTTGGAAAAATACAGATACCTTATTCATATATGTAAATTTGGGATTTCTTTTTTCCTTTTTTTTCCTTGGGGTGGGGGTGGAAATGGACTTGTACTCTATTTGGATATGTTAACTAATTTTTTTCTCTCCCTTTTCTATTCCTTTCGCAGAACATGCACTACAGTTTCGTGGACATTCCGAGGTTTTTATGAGAAGGTGATTTCAGATTGATATTTTTGTTTTTTACTTTTTGCAATTGTTTTATAGATTTTTATGTAGGGTTATGACATCTACTTGTTTTTGTATTACAAACCTGTTCAAACTAAGGTCACATGATTCTTTTTCTTTCACTTGTAAACTCTGACAAAATCATGAGTTTGTGGAAATTCATGTCATTTTTTTTATTCCAGAGAGATATTTCTCATTCCTAACACTCCCCAATTCATGTTGGGGAGTGTTATGACAAATTTTATTCGTCAAAAAATGATTTTTATGTAGGTTATGACATTTACTTGTTTTTGTATTACAAACCTGTTCAAACTAAGGTCACATGATTCTTTTTCTTTCACTTGTAAACTCTGACAAAATCATGAGTTTGTTGAAATTCATGTCATCTTTTTTTATTCCAGAGAGATATTTCTCATTCCTAAAACTCCCCAATTCATGTTGTATGTCTGTGCGTGCTTGCATATTGGATTTGGTATATCACCTTTACATGGTTGATTGTATGGAATTATGAAATGATTACATGAGTTTTAAGCTGTTCATTGTGAAGGAGGTATCTCCTCTGACGTGTAATATACTGGTCCTGCACCTTTTGCTTTGCATTGCTTTCTGCAGTAGTGGGTGCTGGTGGATAGCCGTATATGCTTGGGATTAAATTTCAGCATCCCCAGCGTTGTCAGATGCATAGTCTTTCATATAGGTCCGTCTAACTAATATCTCCCAGACAGTTGACATTCTACTGTGTTATGCAAATGGACACACAATGGCTAATATGTATAAAAAGTGACATTACTATGTTCGTTCTGAAATATGATGTATTATTGTTCTTGTTGGATTAAGAAACATGGAATTATGCTATTTAATTACTAGACTGATTTGCAAGCTATGATTTTGACCATTCTTTTCATGAAGGCCTAAACAATGTCTTCCCCATCTTTCTCAAAAGTCATGGTTAATGAGAATTTTTGCTCGTCTGTGTAGAAAAGTACTCTCTATTGGAGCTTGGTTGAATAATTTTGGAGTTTTCTTTTTTAGTGGTGTTGCTCTTAGTCTATGAGTTCATGTTATGATGCCCTCCTTTTCAAGCGCACCTGTTTATGGTTTGTGTCCATTTGATTCATTAGTTTACTTTTATAATATTTCATTATTTATCATGCTATATTTATTTAATCGTTAAATAACTTGTTTACTACTGTTTTGCTTTACTCCAGGCACTCCTTGATTATGAAAGGCATAAAGCACACGGTGGTGAGCTTAATGTACCTATTGCTTCCCACGCAGAGCCTATGAATATTGAAAATCAGGTAGGTACCAAACTTTGATTTTGGACTTTTTCATTAGATTTGGTGCAGAATTGGAACTAAGTGAAGGTCCTTCATTTTCTTCTTAGATTGCTTGGTTTATGCCACTTTCAATATTGAACTTGCTATGATTTTTACACACACATGCATGTAGGTAGGTATGTATATGTACGTGCATGTATGTATGTATGTATCAGCCTAGACATATGGAAATTTATTTACCTAGTGGATTGTCACCTGTCATGCCCAAGAGTTAAACTGACGAATGTAATAGAGTTGCTTAGAGTTTTGTTTTTGAAGTGACCAAGTTTAGGCCGATTTGAGTTGGGGATATGCCTATAACTAGAATAACATACACTTTATTATATTATGGACTAAAACTTGGAGAATTTGGTTCCTTCAGTGAAGTCTTAGGTGGAACATTTTCTACTTATGCTAAGCGGTTGTAAAAGCAGATACTTCTGACACAGGATATTAGAAGCTCGAGAAAACTTTCCTTCTATTTTGAAAATCCTGCAAACAGAATTACTGTTTCAAGCAATCTAAAACCTCTCCTAAATTAAGCCTTCCACCACTGGACCTAATACCGCGTGTCTTTTCTAATCTTTGGCCACCAAAACATGAAGATTAATAAGCCTTCTGCTCCTGGTGTCCTAGATAATTCAAATTGAAAGCTCAACTCTGTTATATTATTTATTGCCAACGTTAAGTTTTCAAGCTGTAGTGGCTGTAAAGCTAAACATGTCATTTGATTGACTCAATTATCGAAGATTTTCTTTTACTTCCCTTGACAACAGTAGTTTTCTAAGCAGTACTGTCTCTCAATTATTACTGTTCTGAACTTCTTTCTGCGTGTGATGGTGGTCAGCAGGCTTCAGGATCAGGTAGAGCACGTAGGGATGCTGCTGCACGTGCTATGCAGGGTTGGCACTCACAACGTCTTCTTGGTAATGGTGAAGTTAGTGACCCAATAATTAAGGTCTGGTGAATATTAAAGTTTGTGCATTCATTTTTCCAATATTATGCATTATTTTGTGCATAGGTGTTATTAATGATATAGAAATATGATAGAATGGTATCATACAGGATAAGAATCCTATTTCAATGCAAAAGCGTGAAAAGCAGCTTAAGAACATTGGTATGACCCCTCCATCTGTATTCTCATCATTAACAGTGTGACAGATGGTAGACAGCTTCTCAGTTTGATCTTTGTGTATTGCTCTTAGGTTTACTTAAACGGAAGAAACCTTCTTACGTGGAACATACGGTCAAAGCTGCCCGTACCAAAGCATCTAAACCACAGTTAAGATTCTTGTTGCAGCAAAACTTCTTATATGTTGACAGTTTATTGATGTGACAGAGTGATGCCATGATCCGAACTATACTGTGGCATTGAGTTAATTTTTTGGTTTTTGTGTGTATGTGGCTAGACTTGACACAGCAGTGGTTGATATTGGGCCCCCAGCTGATTGGGTAAAGATCAACGTGCAGAAAACTGTAAGATTTGTATAACCCATTTAATTTTTTATTGAATTGAAATATGCATTCCCGGGTTCTTTAACTAATTAGAATGACATTTTGTGTTTGTAGAAAGATTGTTTTGAGGTCTATGCTTTGGTTCCAGGCCTTCTCCGTGAGGAGGTAAGTATACACATACCTGTAACCATATTCTTTTTTCTTCCTTCTCATTTACTACTATACAATCCCATTCAATTTCTTCCTTTTAGAAATTAATAAGTTGTATAGACAATGTCCTTTGACTATTCGAGTTGGTGGTCCATAATTATGTGGCAGCTGCTTAAGGTTGCCTGGGACATCTATACATGCACAGGCAATCGGTGTGCAAGTGTTAGAAATTGCTATATTGCATACCTGTTTCATTGTACCATGTTTCTTCTTTAATGGTGGCGGAGAGGACATCAGCGCACATTACCAGCTATGTACAACTACAGTGAGTGGAACAAGTTTTTTTTCGATCCTATGGCAGGATCAGCAAAACGTGAATAATCTAAAGAGTTAGTTTGTGATATCCTCAACTAGCGTAAAAAATAAAAAAATAATGTGAGAATAAAGAAGATGCCAACTAGCCTGGTTGTGGTCTTTGATCAGGGTTGTGGGTTTACATACGTAAGAGAGGTATTGACAGTGTGGTCTAGGTTCACTTTGGACAAAAAATAAAAGTAGAAAATATGTAACGAAGAACGCTAGTTAGAATGTAATCACTGCAGCTGAACGTTAAGTAGATTCATCATTTTTAACGCATGTTAATAGGTTGGAACATGGAAAAATTGTGGCAATAGATACAACTGTAGCATTAATCAATCTAGATATTTTGTTCACTGTATATACCAATGACAAGGTCTGTGTACCGCTATTAGTATTCATTACCATGTTCTCTGGCAAGCTTAGGTGCGTGTTCAATCAGATCCAGCGGGACGACTTGTTATTAGCGGCGAACCAGAGCATGCTGATAACCCATGGGGTGTCACGCCCTTCAAGAAGGTGTGTATTTGGGATTTCACTTGCATTCTTTTGTATTATATATATATATATATATATATATATATATATATATATATATATATATATATATATATATATATATATATATATTCAATTGGTAGCGTACTGATTGGAATTTGGTTTTGTTTGACAAGATCGTGAGCTTACCGTCAAGAATTGACCCACACCAGACATCAGCTGTGGTAACTCTGCATGGACAGTTGTTTGTTCGTGTCCCATTTGAGCAGTCAGAGTAGTGGCGATTGTGTTAAAGTAGCTGGAACTGAGGCCGCCATTTAGCGGGAAGTCTAGACTCTCTACCCAACCATAGCGCCCAAGTTTTTGTATTGTCAAGTTTAATGTCTCAACTCCCGTGTATCTTAGTTTTTTACCGTGTTAGTGCAGTTTGACAATGGAATCATCCGATGATTCCATCGAGTGTTTGGGTGGGTGCGTGTTAAGTGGAAACTGTTTCAGTTAGGTAGATTGCGCTTCCATGGGAAATGACGAGCTCACATATTAAAAGAATTGAGAGTTAACAATTGAACTCTTTATTTCTGTAGGCTACGATTGTAAGCCTCTAAATTAATTGACTAATATTTAACTTAAGAGTGTTAATACTAATACCCTATATGTAAATTAAGCAGCAGAAATTGAGTATATGTTTTTGTGAAACTGCCGAGTGCGAACAATAATTACCACAACCACAGCATCTACTAAATAACCGTCACATAATACCATAATAATGGGCATAACATTCACCACTGCCATAATTTAGGACAGAAATTTCTTACAAATCGGTTTGCATGAAATTTTTTACAGCCTGCATACAAGAGTGATATGTGTACTTTAAACATGGAAGAAACACATGCTTTTTTATTAAGGCTATTAAGGTTGCGTTTGGGATTACAATTTCGTAGACAAGAAATGTACTTTTAAACCAAATTGTAAAAAATGAATCTTTTGAAAATTGTGTTTTTAAAAAATTACGATTTGAAACGCAAAAAATTGTTTTTTTGAAAACGCAAAATTTTAAAGGCTAGTTTGCGATTTTAAAAGACAATATATGATTTTGCCAAACGCTTAACTGCATTTCTAAAAATCACTTTTCCAAATTGTATATTTCAAAATCATTATTTTTAAATCGCATTTTTTTAAATTGAAAACTTAAACGGACCATAAAAAAGCATGTAAAAAGCACACGCTATGTTTCTCGCATGTCAATATTAGATATGATTTATAGGAAATTTCTGCCCCTTAATTCATGTCATGACTTCATTAACAAGCGCCACATAGCAATGAAGTCTAATACATCATCTAAAGGAATATTAAATAATGAAAGCCGTTTAGAAAATTACATGGCATGTCGTCAAAGAAATACAAACGATCAAAATCAACCATACACGCACACGCTGTTATGCATTTCTGGGTTCTTTTTGTATTTTTGTATTATAGATGGATAATGGATACGAAGTTGGAAGGGATAATGGGATTGAGAGATGGAATGTGGAGAAAATATGACTGAATGTTATGGAATTGTATTGAATTGAACAATAACTGTATTCGAGAAGCCAAAGTCTACAATTACAAGTATCTAAAAACTAATTAAACAGGACTGTACTTCTTTCAAACCCCTCTAATGGATTGGGTTGCTTATATTCAGTTACACATCTCTAACTCTAACAGATCAACCATTATTATTTACACACGTTTTCCACTTATTGCAACGACCCATTACACCTTTTTTTTTTTTTTTAATCTAAATAAATGAGAAAAGAGATTAGAAAGGAGGATTCTGGGTCCGAATAAAAGAAAGAATAGGAGTACCCTCGAGAATGCTATAAAAAACATGATTGGTAGCAGCCTATTTTCTTAAAGCATATGCCCTAAAATTAGCACTACGAGACACTTTCAAAACATTCCAACTTTAAAAAGAGGATAAAAAAACACTAATATCTGAAACAATTACACTTAAAACCCAATACTATTATATCCCTTACACGCACACAAGGAAGATTGCATTACTCCAATGAATTTGTAAAAATTTCTCTCCTTCATGAAAAATTAAAAAGAGGTATATAAACCCAAATTCAAGTAAAAGCATACAAGAAATAGGTATTCACGGATTACAGAAAGGCAAACGACAAATCTAAGAATCAATAGATTCTATATAAACCTGAAATTCTAGGTGGTCTGGAGCACTAATTAGATGAAACCGGTAACTCCTGCTTCTCTTCAGGCATTTCAAACTTCTGTTGCTTATGGATCGATCGGCTTCTTGTCCTTCTTCCAAATCCCTCCTCGACAATTTAGTTAGCCAACTTCTTTTCTTCCGGTGAGTTCGTATTGATTGATTTTGAGCACACAAAGTGAAACATTTGGCTTGGTGTTTTTCCATTATGCTACGACATCGTTTCAGGAGTCACTAATGTCTCCACGCCACCATTTCAAATAGACGATCAAGACTTGCCCAAAACTCACATCAAAGCCGAATCCTGAATCTCCCATATTCCAGTAGTGCTAGTTTTGTGAAATATAAATACGGAGAGACCAAAATGACAAAGATTAATGTTAATATTTCCACTCATTTTATATATCGCAAGATTAAAAAAATAGTTTCACAAAATTTATTAAAAAATATTAAAGAATACAAATAATAAACTAAATAAATAATTCAATAAAATTTAATTATCGTTTAAAACATATTATGTATATGGTACGTATAAAAATTTTGGCAGTTCAAGAGGGTCATTTATCCACTCTCGACTCCCCGTCTCTCCGCCCCTGATTTAAGTGGCTTTTTTGTTGTTTTCTTTTTAAGTTACTAACATGAAAAATCACTTAAAACATGCCAGCCAATATAAAATGAGTTTGATAAATAGATTATAGATGTTAAGAATTGCATTACCCAAACAAAAACAAGACTCCTCAAAAGATGTGTGTGTGTGTGTGTGTGTGTGTGTTTATCGACTTTAGGCTTAAAACATGTCAGCCAATATAAAATGAGTTTGATAAATAGATTATAGATGTTAAGAATTGCATTACCCAAACAAAAACAAGACTCCTCAAAAGATGTGTGTGTGTGTGTGTGTGTGTGTTTTTATCGACTTTAGGCTTACGTCCACCGGTAGCAACAAGAAACATGTTTATTTGTGTTGGGGATAAAATTAACCCCGAAGACACATGGATCCTAATCTTGAATCATCTCGGTGTTACATCTCGGACATTTGTTACGACCCAGTAGAAGAAGATCGTCTAGGTATAATGACGCCTCGGTCCTATCGAACCCGATAACGGTATGAAATATCCCGAGATCTCCTAGTCTGATCGGAGCGAACATATCTCGGATATTTATGCCTTGGAGATTTTGTAGCGCCCCAGATTTTAAGACATAAGATTTAATGTTTTAAATTAGATTTAAGACCTAATAATAAGGCAAAATAATAAATATGAATATTTATGAAAATAAATATTCATTGATTAAAAAATGTTCATAGTTTCAATTTGATAAAAGTTCAAAACAGAGCTTAAACTTTGATCGAATCAAAAACTGGTCAAACAGATTCGGATTTAGTTGATTCAAAGACCCTTGTTCTCACAAAAGAAAGATCTGTCCTATGGTAAAATTTGGTGAAAAGTCTACCTGTTGAATTTTTGGGTTTATAGTTGACTATTTAGGTGCCAAGTGGCACTTTTAGTTGAACTTTGACCTCTAAATTTAAGCTTGATAAATATATTTTTATGATTTTTAATTATTCAATATTGTATATATTTAAGTTTATACTTGAATCCTGTGAAGTCAGAATTCAATTTGGTAACAGTTGACTTTTTGACCAAAACCGATGCCTAATTAATCTAACTGTCAAATTTTTAGCAGAAATGAGTTAGAAGCTTAACACTAGCTGGTCCTAATATCTTCCAGATCTGTATTTTCATTTTTAACCCTCCTTGTGGCTAAGCCATCATGAGAGAAAGAGAGAAAATTGGCTTAAATTTCATTTCTTTTACCATCATGCAAATGCACTACCTTAGTAATGATGAAACTCATATACCTTGGTGATAAGGTTAAGATGCATCAACTTTCATCCATTGGATCAAAATAGGACTACTTGATCCTAACCATTCATTCTCCTATAAATAGAACCAAGGTGGAAGGATGCATTACCCATCAAACTTCACACACACACACATCCATGATCAAGAGAGAAAATTGTGAAATTTGTGTAGTTTTGTGTGGTTCAAAGCTTGAAGTGTGCTAGGAAGTATTTTGGTAAGCTTCTAATAATTTGTTTCATTGATTTTATGGTTTAAGTTCTGATTTCATTAGTTCAAGCTTGATTATGTTCATTATGTGGTTATGTGCAAAAGAAATAAGGTTAAAAAGAAAAGAATTCAAGAAAAGAACACATATACCTCTCTTTGATCTTATTTGATGTTATTATGAATTTTATGAAATTATGGATATATATGTATATTATTCTTGTTTTATTTTAGCTTTGTGATGGTCTTGGATCATCACAGGTCAT
Organism: Alnus glutinosa; assembly: GCF_958979055.1. Classification (NCBI taxonomy): domain Eukaryota; kingdom Viridiplantae; phylum Streptophyta; class Magnoliopsida; order Fagales; family Betulaceae; genus Alnus; species Alnus glutinosa. The sequence goes on along the minus strand of NC_084897.1, from coordinate 27,074,295 downwards.
TTTTATTACTTGTGTATTTATCATATAACATTCCATATTAATTGTTAAGATTCATGTTTGAGCATTATGTCACCAAGAGCTACGCTGTGTTTCGGTGCTTAAACATGAATCGTTGATCGTATTTACTTTTATTGTCCTTATGATATATTTTAAATCCTTTAAGTTCGTATTTGGTGGTATTGGTCATATAGCCTCGTCACCAAATCATGAACCAAGGTTTTAAGATTATTATAAGTGATCATATCAAAAATAATGAAGTAATGGATAATAATAAATTTAAAAAGATGAGTGTCTATAAACAATGTTTTGTTTGATAGATAATTGATATATATTTATGATATGGATTGATTTATATGCAGAAAAATGAGCTAAGAAACTATACCAAGAAGTGTAAGTATGGATGTGCTTACTGAGGAATGATTCTATGTTTCATTAGAACTGTGTGGTGTGTGTTTATTGCATGTGGTTGTTCATGCATTGCATGTTGTGTCCAATTAATATAACGGCTGAGGAGATAGCCATCAACAAGCTGATGTAGTAGCAAGTGGAATGAAGGCTAATTAGTGGACCCAAGGGGTTCAGAGTGACCCAGGGGAGTCCGAAGTCCTAATAAATAACTAATGCTGGGACCGGTAGGATTCCAGTAAAAACAAGTAAGACTTCAAAGTGGGAGGCAACGGACGTAAACGGGTTCAGATAACCTAGGACAAGAGGTCTGAAGAAAGATGATCATAAAACACCAAATTAAATGGTTACTACGATGCATATTCATACAACCCTTGCATTTACATTCTTTATGAACTGTTATTAGTTTGATGGTAACTTAAATATAAAAATGGATGACTCACTTGTTTGTCTATGCAAATATGATAACGCCATATTTGCATAGTTACCTTGCAGATCTGGAAGATGAAAGCATTGACCCATATGCTAGTTTGATGTTTATTCTTGAAACCATTATCGGATGATTATGTGTTAGCTTAGAAATAGCTAGCTGTATTTAAATATGTTTTACTTTATGGCATGTAATAATTATAACAATATTATGTTTGATATATTTTTATGTTAGAGTAATGATTCACTACCACCTTTTAATACAACTTTTCACCACCTTGCTTATGTGGCAAGGTGGTCCCCTACTACTTTTTAGGTTTTAAAAATAAAATAAGGTGGGGGACCACCTTGCCACATAAGCAAGGTGGGGGACCACCTTGCCACATAAGCAAGGTGGGGGACCACCTTGCCACATAAACAAGGTGGTGAAAAGTTGTATTAAAAGGTGGTAGTGAATCATTACTCTTTATGTTATATGCTTATGTGCCGTCTGTGGCACTAGTTTTAATGCACCTAGTGTGCATATGGCTTGTAATGATAACCTAAATAAATCTTAATAAATGCTTCGAGGTATTTCAATCAGCTCTAATGTATTATGCTATCAACTCCTAAGACTTTAGGAGGGAGAAAAATATATTCCGCTGCCAAATTATAACTCCGATGATGTCGTAATGTCACGTGGAAATAGAAATTTTCACTTACGCATTTTTGTAAAAGGCGGGGCGTTACAGATTTGATAGAAGCTATGAGACCATTCAAGAAGTTGAATCACAACCCGGTATACAAAGATTGTTTTGGTATGATAACACCTCGGATAAGATGGCATCCATATGATAACACCTTAGATCTTCCACAACCCTGTTACGGTGCGGCAGTATTCCGAGATTTCCTAGTCCTTTCGAAGCGAACATGTCTCGGATATTATCACCTCGGGGGTTGGTCGAAGTGTATTACAATTGTCTTAGAGTGAGATAAGGCCAGTATTCCGGAAGATCAGGAATAAGCCTCTATCCCATTATTAACAGGATAAGATAGCTAACTAGTAACGTAGAATTAAGATTAAAGAGGTATGAATGCAATTTGGACTCTGTAGCCTTATTCAAATTCCCTGAGGATAAGATTAAGGTTCAACCAGACTATAACTCAAACTCCTATTCCAACTGGTCTTTAAGAATTCTAGTAAGACTGCAACTACCAGCCTATAAATAAGACCATCACACCAGGTATTATATATATTCTCTCTGAGCTTTTGAGATTACGGATACTTTCCAGGAAATTGATTTGAACTGACTTAGGCATCGGAGTGGGCGTAGTCGGCACCCCCGACTAGTTATTTGTTGTTTTACAAGAATCAAGGTTGTGCGTTTGAGGGAGACAGCGAATCAATAGGCGACACGTCACCATACCGGAAACTGTACCAACAATTTGCATCAAAATTACAATAGAGTAATATAAATCTCAAACCCTAAATACACCTTAAACTTACTATTTCTGAATTCTTGATGCCAAAAAAAGAAAAAAGAAAAAGAAAAAAAAAAAAAAAAGTAGTTCAAATTCAACAAAGGTCAAAACTGGCCTGCAATGGATTGTAGAAGATTAGTATCTGGTTCGTCAAGCCCTTTTTTTTTTTTTTTTAAATTACAGTTAACCACACCTTAAAATATCTCTATATATATTCAGTTCTTTACCATTCTTCATCTTGGATAAAATTCTACAATAATACATGAAAAGAGAAATAATATAATTCAATTCAATGCGATTTAATGGATATTTTAATGAGAACGAATATTTTAAAGAATGAGAACGAATATTTTGATGGAGTAGAGAAAAAAAATAAAGAATTGGATATAGATTGTCGTCAAAAAAATAAGTACTTAATTTTATTTTTTTTAAAAAGAAAAAGAAAAATTGAAGAACCGGATGCTAATGTCCCTCACTCCGATCCAAGCCACATAATAAACAATTAAGTTTGTTTCAAAAATAAATAAATAAACAATTAAGTTGGCCAGATTTTGAAGGGCCATTTCAATTGCACTTTTCTATATGTTTGCAAGAATTTTCTTGTCGGTCGTTATAGTTTTGACAGGGAAATGTCCAGAAATTAGTGAAAATAGGGTTTTTGACTTGAAGTTGCGATTAAAAAAAAAAAAAAAAAAAAAAAAGAAATGAAAAAGTCAAGGAACACGCACAAACGACAAACCTCTTGGGTCTTGGCCTAGCTTCCACGTACATCCACAGTCGAAAAGTCTGAAAAATCATCTGCCTTCCACGTGTTAAACTACCCGATTTCTCGTGCATCAGTATGAACAGGTTTTCTCGATCGGCTACCAAATTTATTTCCATTAAAATAAAAATCTTGGATTATTGAGTTGTTGATGGCCAACGTTGTTGACCTACAAGAGATGCGCGCATTATTCACTACTACTCAGGAGTAGTGCTAATCGGTCTTTCACACTAGAACACTTTAATCACTCTTTTGCCTTTATTATAGCTAGGATCGGAAAATTGACTGTTCCAAATACAATCAATTGAGAAATTTAAGTCCTTGATGATCCAGGGGATTGGGATGATCTCCATATAAAAGGTTTCATATATATATATATATATATATATATTTCATACATCAAACGACTGTCTGATCGAGTAGTTTGGTGATCATCAAATTGCAGTCAATCGTGATCTTTGATAATAATTACCATGCGCCCAGTTAAATATCAATTAAGCAACTGGGAGAACAATAATTACTTCTTGTTAATCTAAATTAGATGTGTTATTTCTGCATCACATTTCTTTATATCAATTTTACACCAAGATACATTGGGTGTGAGATCCACACCCTATGTGTCTTGGTGTAGAATTGATGGAAGGTAATATGATGTAAAAAAATCATTTTTCAATTTAAATACATTAATACACAACCCCCTCTCTCTCTCTTATATATATATATATATATATATATATATATATATATTGTCAATTAATTATCTATCACGGTATAGAGCAATCCAACTGTCTCATTTACTAATGGAATACAGAAAACATCCATCGATCACTCACATTGAAAAGTTAGCCACCACCCTACCAGAAAAGACAGTTCAATTCACAAGTCAAAAAACTGTTAGACTACCAGAAATTTGCACCTTGATTAAATGTGCTTACATTCCATGCTATAGTATATAATACAAAGAACCACCCCTTGCTTGGCCCCCGCCAAATTAATTAATTAGTCTTGGATGCCAATTTGGTCTGATTAATAGGGCTGCTTTAGTCACCTAATTGGAAGAGTGAGACATATATGCACCCAATTTCTTTTCCCTTGTCCCCCCCTCATCGGCCCTACCAATATTAATTCCAGTCGTTCCAAATTAAACTTATTTAAATTTATAACCCGGTAAAGTCCCGGTCATATTTCAGGTTCCAAACACGGTCTAAATTAAAAGTCCAAAAAACACTTGAAAAGCCACACATTTCCAAGCTCCTTCCCTCCAAACGTACTTGACCATCTTCGCCTCGGCATCCAAAAAGTCATCCTTCAACCTTATTTATATAATCCCACAACAGAGATTGCGTTGAAAAGTATTTGCCTGAAAATGGGTAATATGAGCTACAACAAGGTTGGCAACGGCATGATCAGGAGATGCCGTGGAAGCAGAGGTTTCCGGCTAAACCCCAAAAGATTTTCCGTTCAGAGACTACGGGAGAGGTTCATTTATTTGTTCAAGCTCATAAATAGATGGAGGTCTTCTTATGGGCAGGCTCTAAAATCATTAAAGAAAGGTCTTGGCAGAAGAAAACATAGCATCAAGAGGAATAGCAGCAGCAGCAGCAGCAGCGGCAGCAGCAGCAGGAGTTTGGTTCCCAAGGTACCCAACATGGCTCGAGCCGATCACAGTAGGTTGAGATCGTTTGGGAGGACCAATTCTTTCTATGCCGAAGCCATCGCGGACTGCTTAGAGTTTATCAAGCGCTCCTCTCTTTCTGTGGATCAAAACCCAGCCATCCAAAGATAGGAGCGGGGAGTACGTAGTTTATGATCATTTTGTATAAAAATGCTCCGGCCGGTATATCCGTCTCCCTTGTATTTACTATTTGTTGTGTTAATTATTAAATAGTTACATTTAAATATTGTCTTCTTCATGATGCGGTGCTTGAAATATGAGATATATACCATCCATCATCCATGAGCCATGGCTAATCGATCTGTACAAAAAAAAATGATTAGTCCCTTAATTTGTTCAATTTTGACCTTTTGAAAGTTCTCTCATATTGTTGTGGTGCTATTTTCTATGAGGTGGCCGGTGGGGCCGTGGTGGGAGTCCTGAGAAAGTTCTCAGTAGGTATGACCACCTAACACATTTGTCACCTTTCCACTAAACAAATACAAAAGAAATTAAGGAGAGATTAATTTATAGTCGATCTTTTATGAAGATCTTAAGATTATGAATTATTTTATATAGTAATTTAAAAAGTAAAATAAAAAGAAGAGAAGAGACGAAAATATTCATTGACAATTAAAACGTGCAGTCATCATATTTCACGGAAGAAGCTCACTTTTCTTTTCTTTTTTAGGTAGAAGCTCACTTTTTAAGTCCTAATGAGTAATGATGATGCCCACAACCTACCATTTGGGTATATAATTGAGAAAAGCAGATTTCCCATTATCACTAATAATAGATGGATCCTCTTTCTTTCTTTTCTTTTTCTTTGAGTTGGTAAGAGCTAATTGCTTAATGCTTCCTCCTTTTAAGCTAATCAATTTCAGATAGTTGAATATATGGGATATGCTAGCTGGTTCTAGAAATGGATTTCTCTCTCTTTCTCATCAAATATTTGAAATTAAATCCGTCCAGAGTTGGGTCGGGCTACTATTAGCCGTCATTTCCAATTCTAGTGCAGCCCTCTTCGAAGACTATTAAAACACTAGCAACAATAACTATTATCAGCAACTTTCTTAAATTACATTCTTCCCCCAAGGCTAAAAAAAAAAACAAAAAACTCTTAAAAAATCCCTACTCTTTTGCTATTCTTTTAACTAATAGGACACCAAGAGAACTAAAAGTGTTATTCTCAATCTAGATTATCACTTTTGCTTCTTTTAACATTATTTTAATATGAAAAATGTTTTTTTTTTAATCTTTTTCCTCTAACATTTATTTGAAATGATATTTAAAATGCTTTCAATCTCTTACTTCTCACTTCCCCCTATCATTTATTTGAAATAATGTTTATTGGATAGAAATTTCCTTCATTGATATAATATAAGGAAAGAATAGTGGAAGTTATTATGAAGTTTATTTGAATGAGGAAGTAAAAAATAATTTAATTTCCTAAATTTAAGAAAAATATATGGAAAATTGTTGCTAATGCTCTAAAAAACCTCCTACTAAAGACTCCCTCCGTGTTTTCTTATTTTATTCAAAAAAAAAAAAAAAAAATCGCTTTGCTATAAGTTTCCCTTAAGAATAAGGAAAGTTATTGTATAATTTATTTAAATAAGAAAGCAAAAAATAGATTGATTTCTAAAATTTAAAGAAAATTTAAGAGAATGTACTACTAGTATTCTTAACGAGCCTATCTATAATAATAGAGGTTTTTGTAAGAGCAAAATATTAGTGAAGATTAAAGCCCGGAGTAATGTTATAAGTCATTTTTTTGTTACTCTTTTGTCATTTCAAGAATGATGTGACTTTTTTAAAATCACTATTGAGCTTGTGATTAATCACTATTGAATTTTAATCAATTGGTAATTTTAAAAGCCACATCATTATTGGAATAACATAAGGGTAACTTTTAAAATTACTTCTAGAGCCCGTTAACAAAGAGAAAGATGAGTATATCAAGAGTAATATTACTTATTAGAGTAATCGTAGAAGTCTCTCTTATGTTACTCTTATGTCCCTTAAAAAATGACATGGCTTTTAAAATTACTATCGGGCTTGTGATTGATAACTATTGAATTTTGATCAAACGGTGATTTTAAAAGCTACCCCATTTTTTTAGGGACACACGAGTGACACATGAGAGACTTCTAGAATTACTCTTACTCATCACACTCATTTCACACCGGCAGGAATGTCATATTTAAAGTAGCTTTTCATATCAGCCACTTAAAAAAAAAAAAAAAAAACAAAACAAAACAAAAGTCCACATACCCCTCTTAAATTACTACCCGGTTGACAAATGCCCCCCAAACTTTAGATTAAGATAATGTTCCCTCAAACTACAAAAAATTGTCAATGTCTCCCAAAACTAGCAAAAATATAAAAATAACTATTTTTATTTTTTTTATTTTTGTAATAAGATAAAAATACCTTTATAAATTCAAAAACAAAATAAATTGCTAGGATAGGGAGTGGTCAAGCCACCTTTTGGCCAGTTGAGCAAATAAGGGGTGGTCGAACCACTCCATGGCCATTGGAGGTTGTTCAGCCGCCCACAATTATCATTATCTTTTTTCTTTGTTTTGCCAACTACGGAACTACCCCCACACATATGCATGAAGGGAGTGGCCGAATCATCCTTAGCAATTTGGAGGTGGCTCAGCCAAATCAAATGGCAAAAATAAAAACCAAAAAATTGATCAGGCGGCCCAACAACCCATAATTGCTTCCTTTTTTGTTCTTTTTTTTTTTTTTTAAAAAAAAAAAGCACCTTGGACACCCCAATGTCGACTAGAGGGGGTGACTGAACCACCATTGTTCCACTGTTTATTTATTTATTATTATTATTATTATTTTTATCAAGGGTATGTTTTTATTGAAGGACATTGACAATTTTTGATAATTTACGAGGACAACGTAAAGTTTGGAGAAAACATTATCAATTGAGGGGTATGTATACTTTTTTCAAAGAATAATAATAATGAAAAAGTCGTTACGCTAACGGATGTGAAAATGAGTATGAAAATAGCATTACTAGTTAAATATTGGTGGAAATGTCAAGGCATAAAGTATGGGGGAAAATGTAAAATTTGTCCTGTGGTTTACCTGATTTGCGCGTAATTAGCTCCATGTGGTATTGAAATGAATTCATAGATTTATGAGGTATATCAAAAAAATAATTGACTCACTGCAGTCAAATTTTGTCCACTGAAGTAACAGATTCCGATAGTATAACACTTCATAGTTAATAAAATTGTGACACGTATCTTATTTAAGTCAGTGTCACACTAAGAGCACTTGTAGTAAATACCCAAATATTTTTCCTAAATTCAAAGAAAATTTAGGAATCAAACTGTTTTTTATTTTCCTATACAAATATAGTCCGCAACAACTTTCATTTATCTTTGGGGTAATTATCTTTTCCCCCCATGAACTACCGGCCTATGTCATTTTGCCCCCACGAACTACCACTTCGACCAAAAGAGAGCATCAAACTGTCATTTTTACATACTTTGCCCCAGTCTATCAGTCTAATTCATGCAAAGACTTAAATGTCCTAACTCAATTTAAAAAATTACCTAAATACTCTCGTATTAATAATAATAAAAAAAAACTGAAGGAAAAGGGGTGGCTGCCGCCACCCCTGAGGTGGTTGGGTGGCCTGCTAGCCACCCCGGCCTAAGGGGTGGCCGTACGGCCACCCTAGGTCTTTTCTAGGGTGTCTGCGCGGCCACCCCAGAGGTCGTGGCTAGCCCGTGAGCCACCCCTAAGGTGGCTCCGGCCACCTCTCGCCACCCCTTTTCCTTCAGGTTTTTTTTTTTTTAATATATTAATTTTAATATTTTTTTATTAATTACTGTAGATGACATTTTGGTATTTAAATCAAAATTAACAAAAAAAAATGGCATATTCCATCCAAGTTAACGGGATTCCTGACGAAATGAGGTAAATTGTGTAAAAATGATAGTTTGATGCTCTCTTTTAGTCGAAATGGTAGTTCGTTGGGACAAAATAACATAGGCGGCAGTTCATTGGGGAAAAGGTAATTACCCCTTTATCTTTTGTTATACTATTAAAATATTATTTTTATTTTATTCATTTATCTTCCGCATCCACCATCATCACTGTAGAGCTCCATGGCCATCTTGCTTGCCGTAAATTATTCTGCCTTTCCACCATTTTGCATTTCTTTTTCTCCAAACACAGAGACAGAAAGAAAGGAAAATCTCGCTGTAGCGTTTGCTTATAGCACAGAAGAATGGCCAAAGGAGAAGGCCTTCCCCCTGGGCTATGGGGAAGAAGATGATAAGGGCAGTCTCAACACCGCACAAGGTGCAGAGTTCGCTGGCCTTCTTGAAGAGCCCAGATCGACGTTTCGAGAAAGAAACTTGCCGAGCATCTGCTCTTTGGATCATCTTCTCTAGCTAGCTTGAGAAATTTTAAGGAGAGACAGCAGGATTTGTAGCGTTTGCTTATAGCACAAAAAGTCAAACCCATAATTGAACAAGAAACTAAGGGCTCCTGTATAACCTAATATCCTCACTGTGATTGTCTAACGGTGAGAGAGAGAGAGAGAGAGAGAGAGAGAGAGGAAAGAGGACGGAAAGCTTCTGAGAAAGAGAAAATTAAATTCAAGTTGTGCAAGGAATTAGATTCAGGTAAAGAGCATGAAAGAAAGAAAGGAAGATGAGAACAAGGACGCGTCATAGGAGAGAAGAGAGAGAGAGAGAGCTGTTTTTTATAAGCCCTGGTATTTTATTTTATTTTTAGTTTTTTTGAAATTTTTTGGAGAAGGAATAGGTATATGTCAATAGTGTAAAATTTGATCGTAGAGAATAAATTATTATTTTGACATAACTCAATAACCTTTAAATTCATTTTAATATCACATAAAACTAATTACAAATCAAGTAAATTAGAATAGATGGACCAATTTTATATTTTTTTTATGAAGTACAAGAGCATTCTTAGTAGTCTTACCAAATTTTACTATTCAAAATAGTTAAAAATAATTTTTATCTATTTTGGTGAGCCACTTTTTTAAAGCACTCCCAGCAGCTTCACTATTTTAATTATTCATTATCACTATTCTATTTAAATAATATTTTTTTTAGATTTCTTTATCCTTTCTCTATTTAATCTTTGTTGAATGTTTGTCTTTTTCTAACAGTCATATTTTTAAAAATTTGTCTTTTCCTAATGGTCATATTTATGAATATTTATTTTATCCTAATGATCGTATTTTTAAAAATTTGTCTTTTCTTAACGAGATTGTACTGAGACTGATTTGTGTGAGAAATAAAGAAGAAATGATAATTTTTATAATTTTTTAATGATTTGGTAAGTAAACAGTACTCACATGTGCACTCACTAAAAATTTTTGGTTAAATTGGTATGACTGTTGAAAATAATTTTTAGGTATTTTTACAAAATTGTCCCACCAAAATAGCTAAAATATTATTTTAATGAATCTATTAAAAATGCTCTAAATAAATAGTTTGTTACCACTTCCCCGGATGTTACGGTTTCCCGTGAATGTGATCCTATCCAACTAATCCAAGGCAACAAAGGCATCTTTTTTTGCCCTTAGAAAACTTGTGCCCTTTACAACGAATAAATTGATTAAAAAAAGAAAAGAAAAGAAAAAGAGTTAGTATGAATGGTAGTGATTTGGGTTGAAGAATGAAGAATGAAGATTGAAAATTATGGCATCTCTTTCCCGCCCAATCGGGACATAGGATAACGGCCGGCATAAGGCAAGAAGAAATGCAACCTTTTCTTCTGCCTATTTATATTTCAAGAAATTAAGGCTGTTGATGATTTAGTAAGACCAACATAATATGTACTTACAAAAAATGACAAAACATAGGTCATAGGTCATAGGTAGTACCGGCCTACCTGGGCTGGGGCTGGGGCTCATTGTAAATTACAATAAAGTCCGAGTAAAGATGCTGTAGAAAAGGCGAGACATGAATTGTAGCGCTAAACACAAGCTGTTGCTGAGTCTTGTGAAAAGTGGTCGTAGCCTTGTTCGACTGGCCTCCAGCTGTGCCTTAGCCAGCGCCGCTGCCGCTTCTCCTAAAGTAGCCTCCGCCGCCACTTCTCCGACCTCTGCCTCTGCCTCAGCCTCAGCCTCAGCCTCAGCCTCCGCCATGGATGACATCAAAACCCTCAAAACGAAGGTGTGCATCATCGGGAGCGGCCCCGCGGCCCACACCGCCGCCATATACGCGTCCCGCGCAGAGCTGAAGCCCGTCCTCTTTGAGGGTTGGATGGCCAATGGCATCGCCCCCGGCGGACAGCTCACTACCACCTCCGAGGTCGAGAACTTCCCGGGCTTCCCCGACGGGATCAACGGCATCGAGCTCATGGATCGGTGCCGCAGCCAGTCCCTCCGCTTCGGCACCCAGATTCTGACCGAGACCGTCAACAAGGTCGATTTCTCCACCACCCCTTTCAAGATATTCGCCGATTCCAACACCGTTGCGGCCGACTCCGTCATCGTGGCCACCGGTGCCGTGGCCAAGCGTTTGGAGTTCCCAGGCTCTGGGGAGGGCCCGGGTGGCTTCTGGAACCGTGGAATCTCGGCCTGTGCGGTGTGCGACGGTGCGGCCCCCATATTCAGGAACAAGCCCTTGGCGGTCATCGGAGGCGGGGATTCGGCCATGGAAGAAGCTACTTTCCTCACCAAGTACGGGTCCACGGTGTACATCATCCACCGGAGGGATACGTTTAGGGCCTCCAAGATTATGCAGCAGAGGGCCTTGACGAACCCTAAGATCCAGGTGCTGTGGAACTCGGCCGTCGTGGAGGCCTACGGGGACGAAACTCAGAATAAAAGGCTTTTGGGAGGGCTGAAGGTGAAGAATTTGGTGACCGGGGAGGTTTCGGATCTCAAGGTCTCGGGGTTGTTCTTTGCGATAGGACACGAGCCGGCCACCAAGTTCTTGGATGGTCAGCTGGAGCTCGACTCGGATGGTTACGTTGTCACAAAGCCAGGGACCACTCAGACCAGCGTGCGCGGAGTTTTTGCTGCCGGGGATGTCCAGGACAAGAAGTATAGGCAAGCTGTTACCGCTGCCGGCTCTGGTTCGTCTCTCTCTCTCTCTCTCTCTCTCGCTCCTTTGTTTTTCCAATATCGATTTTGTGGAATCTGGATTTTTGCAAAAGCAACGTAATCTTGCCTGATCATTTATACTTATTTGTTTGTTTATGATTATCGTTTTGCGTGGTGAATTATGTAATATCCATTTGATCCATTGCTCAACTTAGTCTCCTCTGTAGTGCTTGCCCAAATAAACATTTGAAGCAAGGCACTGCTTGTTTGCTTGTTTCACTTTTTGCCTTGTTTACTTACTCTTTTCTTTTCTTGTTGCTCTCTTCTTTTCAAAAGGGGCCTGCTTGCAAGAACAGAGGAGATTTATCCTTCCTTAACTGGTCCGTTGAGTCTAATTAACTTATTGCATTGTCCTATTGCTCATTTGCAACGGACTACTGAATGGAGACTACCTTTGTTGATGATTTTGACGAACAAATTCATTCATGACCCATTAGGGCTTGGCTTGATAACCATCTCTCATATGCAAACCAGTGAATGATGCACAATTTTTTTAAGATGCTGAGCCCATAACTGTACAAACCCAAGCTTGTTTAACATAGGTTTTGGAACATACCCTATACCAATGAACGGATATCCTGGATTGTTTTCATTTTTCTAGCTTTGGTGGTTTTTTTGATTCTTGATTTTTTTTTCCCTTTTACTGGTTAGGTGTTTATCTTGTATTCTTCCTGTTTACTTGAGTTTTATGCTTTTTAATGAATTTCAACTCCTTAAGGGTTTTGGAACATTGAGTATTCATAAATGTGAATTTCGGGAAGTTGCTGTTGTCCCACCCATTTTTGCCCCCTTGAATTATGATCAAATATCATGTCAGGCCGAGCTTGTGCTGAGTTCTGATTTATTTCAGTGCTTGGTGACCTATAAATTGATTGGACATGAATGTCTGATTTTTGCACAAGTTTAAATTAAGCTTGAACACAACCTTAATTTCACAAGCTGATTTTTTTTTGTTATTATTATTTAGCTACATTGATGAAGGGAAGCTTTTGAGTTAGTTATTTTTGGCTATGCTGGGATGGTTAATATTTGATGATATCTATAATTGCCCTAAAGAATAGAGATAATACAGAGAATTTGAAGTGAAACATAAAGCCCAAGCAGGCTGTGCCTACTGACTCCAAGCCTTGTGACTCTACTATTGGGAACGCACATTTTTGTTTTTCATTAATTTCCAAGACAGACAGAAAGGCTGCTGCTCTTTTCTATTTCATTGTGGTTCATTGAACATGCTATAGAGAATAGAGATCATGTTTGTTATGGCTTTCATTGTAATATTGGCCCCAGCATCTACCATTGTTGAGTTAACATGCTGTTACCAGTATTTGGGTTTTCTTTGATGAGCAAAAGTTATTTTCTAAACAAATAAAACTTGTCTCGTCTAAGTTTTGTTTTATTGGCAGTCTAACATGTATTTACAGTCTTGACTCTCTAGCTGACTTTGGTTTCTTTTTATTATTGCAGGTTGCATGGCAGCCTTGGACGCAGAACATTACTTGCAGGAGATTGGATCCCAGGAGGGTAAAAGTGATTGACTACTTATGGGAAATCAAAGCTGCCCAATTAGAAGCAGTATTTAGTCTAGAAGGACAAATAATCAAGTAATTCATGGGATTTTAGTATGTTATTGTTGAATGCATCAATAGATTATTATCTTTATTCTTCATATGCTCAGATTACCAGATATATTTTTCTTGATTGATTGGTTTGATAATCTGATAAATCTAATTGCCAACTTTTGCATTTTGGATGATTTTGAATCTAACTGGTTCTAGTGTTTCCTCTTTCTACTCCTTCTGGCTTGTTGAGATATATTTTACTTAAGTGCCAAGTCTGCATTCATTATTATTATTATTATTTGGCTTCGAAATATAAACCTCATGTTATTTTTGTAACTTTATACATTTCTTATTTTCCTCTACTTCTCTTTGTGATATCGACTAAATTAAACTAGTTTCAAGTTGGGTCAGCACAAAGCACCATTCAATTGATATTCTGCTGGTTGAAATTTGGTTCTCAAAATGTAGATTACCACCGCAGTCAGATTTCTAATGCCCACTCTTTTTTTAACCACGTTGTTTCTTGACATTTTTATTTTATTATTTTTTATTGGCAAAATATTTATTAATAAATAATTTTATGGGTTAAATAGGCTATTGGTACATGTGGTTTAAGTCTTTATTTTTTGCCTTCTCTGCTTCAATTCGTATTATAGATGGAACCTGGGTTTTAGAAAAAGACAAAAATGGTACATCTGTCAATTTTTTTCTTTCAAAAACTAACGGTACTAACAGGTATTGACATGTGTCCTATGCATTAAAAAAAAAAAAAAATTTAAATAATAAAATTAAAAAAAAAAAAAGAAAAAAAAAAAGAAAAAAAAGGGATAGTTGAGCCACCCTTTGGCCGGTCTGGGGATGGTTCGGCCACCCCCAAGGGCAAAAGAGCAAGAAAGAAAAAAAATTAAGAAAGTTTGGCCCTTGGGAGTGGCCAAACCATCTTTGTGGCTCATGGGGCTAGTCGGTGTTCCGGCCAAGCCACCTCCAAAAGCAAAAGAGTAAGAAAAAAAAAATTAAGGAGGTTTGGCTATTGGGAGTGGCCGAACCATCTCATGGGTCATGGGAGTGGCCAAACCATTCCAAGGGCCATGTGGGTGGTTCGACTATCCCTCTTGGCCAAAATGAGAGTGGCACTTCTTTTTTAAAAAGAATTAATGTATTTTTATTAATTTTTAAAGCTTTTTAATTTTTTTAATGCATAAGACATGTGTCAACACTTGAGAGTACACGTGGATAACCATTAGTTTTTTAACAGAGATATCATTTTCGTATTTTTTCAAAAGTCAAGTACGTGATACGAATTGAAGTACATGAGACAAAAAAATAAAGCCTCACATGGAATAAAAAATAAAGACTTTAAATTATATGTACTAAAAAAGTATTTAATTCTAATTTTAAATATAAAATAATCAATTACTGTTTGCTATCTCTCTTGACTCCAGAAAAATCAGAAGGACAGATCAGAGGGAAGATATATTTTAAATAAACTATTCATTTGCCATGCCCAGAAAAAGACAATTATACTTATTATAAGATTTGCTCGAGAAAGGTGCAGATTCTGATTCTCTTATCCTGATATAAAATTAGGGTTAATTGCACCGTTGGTCTATGTGGTATGTCATAATTATTTTTCACTCTTTATAGTTTAAAAAGTTCATGGGAGGTCCCTGTAGTAAGCAATAATTACAAATCGATTCCTAACGTCAAATTCCGTTTAAAATTTTAACAGATTCCGTCAAATGCCACGTCAGCGCCACGTGTCGCCAATAAAATGGCGACACGTGTCCATCTTAATAAAAAGAATATAAATTTTTTAAAAAATAAATAAATAAACTTATTTTTTTTTAAAAAAAAATTAAAATTAAAAAAAAAAACAAAACAAAAAAAAAGAAAAGAAAGAAAGAAGAAAGCAGTATGGGGTGGCTGGGCCACCCCCAGTGGCCGTCGGGGGTGGCCTTCGGGCCACCCCTTTAAAGATCCAGGGGTGGCCATCGGCCACTGGGGGTGGCCGCGCGCCACCCCCAGGGGTGGCATGGGTGGCCCGCGGCCACCCTTGGATCTTTAAAGGGGTGGCTGCGCGCCACCCCTTTCTTCCCGGTTCTCTTTTTTTTAAAAAAAATAAATAAATAAGTATTTTTATTTTTTTTTAATAAATTTATATTTTTTTTTATTAAGAATGACACGTGTCGTCATCTTATTGGCGACACGTGGCGCTGACGTGACATTTGACAGAATCTGTTAAAAATTTTAACGGAATTTGACGCCAAGGATCGATTTGTAATTATTACTTACCACAGGGACCTCCCATGAACTTTTTAAACCATAGGAAGTGAAAAATAATTATGGTATACCACAGGGACCAACGGTGCAATTATCCCATAAAATTATTAAGAGCATTTATATCGGCTTAAGTGTTCAACAAATATTTAGTTAAAATTTATTTAAAGAATACTTTATTATTATTATTATTATTATTAACTATTTACGTTCTTAAAGCCGATGGATTTGGCTTCAGTACATCTGTTGCAGAAAAAAATAAAGAGTTCAAATTTAATAAGGTGTTTTAAACTCAAAACTGTGTCGTTTCCTTTAGGACAAATGTCTAATAATTTTTTGAGTCGATGCATAATTTGAAATCAGTCTTTTATTTTTTAAAAATTAATTTTTACACTTTAATTTTTTCACGGATTTGAAATCGATCTCTCCGTGAGTTTTCTATTCATTTTTGTAATTTCTATTAGTGTCACGTCAACCTTTTGCGTCACATCATCTTAAAATATTATTTTTTTTATTATATTATAAATTTAAAAACTTAAAAATTTATTTTTATTTAAAAAAAAAAAAAAAAATTGGAAAAAAGAGGGGAAGGGGGTTTGGACCCGTTTGGTGTTTGTCAACATCAGTTGTTGACAACTTGACAATCTAGTTGTTGAAGAACGAAATTATGAAGGTCAATGTTTATTTATTTATTTATTGAAGGGGTCCAAGAATATCCAAATTATTTTCTTGGATCCCACTTGGTAGTTGGTTAGGTGATTACTCTCTCATTTTTAGAAAATGTTGAGGACACCCGTTGCATATAGCTTGACCGGGCCTACCTTGCTTGTAGCGTTACTTTGTGAGATGGGCATTAAATAGGCCATTTCTTGGGAAATTATTATGGGGACACCAAAACTTATCTTTCACCCTCGAAACCAATCTCAAACGGCTCTATTATCACAAATATAATGTCTTGATTCCGCATAGGATTCACATTTTTACTCTGGATTGGATAGTAGATAGTGTGAATAATAGATACCCTACTTCTCAAGAGAGCAGTCTTCACAAATATTTACTTGTCACTTATTATTAGTTGTCACCCACTGAAAACGCATTATCTGCTTAAATCTCCATCAAATAGGGAAGATTTTTTTGCTTGTAAACAGAAATGCCTTGGTTCTATACGGAAATGTTGCATAATCTAGTCAATCATGCATGGGGAAAAATTAAATTAAATTACAAGAATCGAAAAAAAAAAAAAAAAAATCTATTTGACAAGATTCGGACTAATAATAATTAAGAAATATACAAATTTACATTGAGGGAAGAGGAATTAAGCCCTCCATAAAATGGATGGAATCATCAACTTTCTTGGTTGTTGACTAGCTAGGATGATTGCAGTGCAGAGTATGACTTGGATTGGATGGGCTTTTACGTTTATAGTGAATATTTGTTTTTTTTTTTTTAAAAAAAAAAAAAAAACTGAGTTGTTGCATGCGTCAAGATGAATGAAATTATTATTAATTTTTGTTTAAATAATTTTATTAGGAGAAATGTTACTTACACTCATACTTTTACACTCCTAAGTGCACACTCTTTGTTATATGACACTAAAAATTATCATTAAATTTTGGATCTAATTATAATTTTTAATGTCACGTAAGAAAATATGTACTCTTTATTCTAGAATGTGCATACTTGAGTGCGTATCTCTTTTATTAGTCCGGAGAGGTAACATTTTTTATATCTGTTTGGCTATGATGATGGGCAATGGTTTTCCATTGAAACCAAATAAATATTATTTAAAAAAAAAAAAAAAAAACTTTTTGAGGTAGCCAAATATCTAGTTATAATTAGTGATTAGCCCGCCAATCTTTTCTACGGCCTATGGCAATAGGAATGATTTAGTTAAGAAAAGGTTTTGTGATTAATAACAAGAAGACGTGAGAAATTTCACATGCCGTCTTAGCTCAGCTGGTAGAGCGCGTGGCTTTTAACCACGTGGTCGTGGGTTCGATTCCCACAGACGGCGGGATCCCTGTATCCTCTATCTGAGTCTAGTAAATTTGGCTCGTCTTTTATGTTGCAAACAATAATTTTTGGTCTTTTATGTTACGAAGTTACAAAACAATCTAAAATTAAAATAGAACTTGTGTGGGGTTAGGCCTTTTGTTTTATTATTTATATGGAGTTTTATTAAAATTAGAATGATTTATTATTAGGAATTTTGGCCTGTCATGGGTCAGCAACCACAACTACAAGCTCGTATGCCGTAAAGAGGGTTTATGGTAGGGCCGAAAAGGTGATTGCAATAAGGGGTTATTAGCTAAAATTGTTAATTGCAATCAAAGAGGAACTAAAAGGCTAGGGTTGAAAAAAATTGACACATTTAATTAAATGAATTAAAGGTATAATTAATTAATATAATCTTATATTCACGTATTTTAATACAATTTAAACTCAACACACGAACATCGAACGGTTATCCCTTCTCGCTCATAATGTACCTCTACTTGGTCATACCTACTTTCTTTCTTCGAACTCTAAAAAAGAAAATGATGTCTGGTTTCTAGAAATGCCAACCCGTTAAAGAACATTTGTTTTTATTTTTTTAAAAAGGGAAAATCCACGCAAATAGCAAATAGTTGTAAACTAGGATATATACTATATAGAATGAGATTTGGCTTAGGTCCATTTTTTAGAACTGGCTAGACTAGTTCTGTTAGAAATGAGACATGTGTCATGTTTTGAAACACGTCTGAATTCGAAGTAGGGTTGGCAATTTTTGACACGATCCTCGAACCTGACACGAACACGACATGGGAAAATAGGGTTAGGGTTTACTGTAATCGGGTTCGGGTCATAATCGAGTCAACCCGATTATGACCCGATTACAATCGTGTCTGGCGGGTCAACCCGCGGGTTGACCTGTCAGACATGATTGTGACCCGGTTAAGTTAAAAAAAAAAAAAACACTAGTCTAAGACTCCAAAACGGCAAAAATCTAATTGTCTAACACTTTAACAGTCTAACCCGACTAACCCGAAAGGAGAAACTGAGATTTTGAGAAGTGAGAACTGAGAAGTGAGAAAGGGCCGAAACAGTGGAACCCTAGCCTAGCCCGTTGCCCGCCAGCCCGCACTCCGCCCGCCCTCCCGTCGCTCGCCCGCCTGCCGCACTCCACATGCATGTCCGACCGGCGCGACCGTCAACCATCCGTGATCCAGCCTTTTCAGTTTTCCGGTTTTCCCCCTCTTTGGCTCTTTCTACGCCAAATTTTCAATTCCTCCTCAAGGTATGGGTGTTGGTTTGGTTTCCTTTTAAGATTTAGGTTTGATTGGTTGGTTGAAGAAGCTCTAACCGAATGGTGTTTAAAGGAAAATATTGTGGGTTGTCTATTAATTTGATTTTTCTTCCCCTGTTTCGGTTGGAGAGTCAGAGGACCGAATTGAATTAAGGTTTTTGATTTAGGGATTTTTGGGTGTTGATTTCGGTGGTAAGGGTCGGTTATGGCTTGATCGATTGGTGTTTTGTTTTTGTTTTGTTTTTGTGGGTTCTACTCTCTCTCTCTCTCTGTCTCTCTGTCACTTGGTACAAGGTGCGTCTCTTCTCTTTCTTCCTCAACTGCTTCGCTTCTCAGACTCAGAATATGGGAATCAAATGGAGAACATGATTATATTGTGCTGACCAGCTTGCTAGCTGTGGAAGTATATATATATATAGAGAGAGAGCTGATGCTTTCTATACTTCCTTCTGATTTGATGATTTCTATATTTGGCTTGTGAATTCATATATCTACGCTTGTGTATGCAACCAAGGATCTGGATCATAAATTTTACCTGTGAAATGCACTGTAATGTGAAAGAAAGAACCATTCCTCTCTAAGTACTAATAAATTGCTCTCGGATGTCACACCAAACAAATTGAAGGTTGAAACAATTGAAATTGATGTCGGGTTGTGTCGGGTAAACGGGTGGCATGTTTATTAGTCGTGTTTGGGTTATCCGATTATTAATCGGGTCGCGTGTCACAACCTGATTAATAATCGGGTTAGGTTCGTGTCAGACCCGTTTATGTAATCGGGTCAGTCGGGTTGACACGAACCCGACCCGTGAACCCGAATTACTAACCCTAATTTGAAGTGTCAAGTTCCAACCCGTATATATCTAGATCTCTCTTCTTCCACAGGGGTTGAATAAAAAATTAATAATAGCACATTAATTAGCACGTAACCACAAAAGAAACAGCCAGCTGATAATTAACATACATGATGGATTGATGGTAGAGCCGTCGGTAGCTAGAGGTATGGACGTCACAGATCAAGCGGAAATCAAGTAGTTGCTAGATATAAGTACATGGATTTTCCATGCCATTCAAGCTAGGGCATGCAAGGAGCTATATATTAATTGCTTGGACATAAAAATTTAAAGCATTTCTAGTGGCTTAGCTATTTTTATTTTTAGGTTAAAATGGCTAACCAGTTTATTAAAAAAAAGTCAATCCATTTAATTATGCAAATTAAATGCAAAATGCATGTGTGAATAGTGTAACTCTATATGTGGAATTACGTACACTATTCACACCTACATCTCTTTTTTATTTATTTATTTTTCTTTCACTCTCTCCTCCCTTCTCTCTTTCTCACTAAAACTCATTTACGCTATAGCAATATTCTAATATATCTTCGAATATGAAAAATTATATTTTAGGGTATGTCTATATGACAAAATCTATGTTTACCATTTTAAGGTTGCAATCATGTGAACCACCTCATATAAGAACAAAAATTTTGTTGACTTCATGGCAAATAATTTAACTAATTAGTTAAAATAGAAAAAATAGTTTTTGGTTAGCTATTTTACATATAAAAATACATAAGCCATTAAAAGGGTTATAAGAAGAAGATATGTTACAGCAATTTTGTGATCACCGGAGCTTACAATATCCATCTTATTACTAAAGAAAACAAAAAGAAAAGAAGATTACAGCCACCTACTGATCGACCTAAGTACATATTATTAGATCCTCTTGGTCCAAGCAAGTTACATGTCTATGAAACAAACAAGGAGAGGAAGCCAACAACAACAACAACAACAACAAGAAAAAAAAACTCACACACACACGGTGCTGCAGCTAATCCCATGCAGTCCCCACAATTTTCATTTTTCACAAATTGCAGGCTATTTATATATCTTGGAAAGAGAACCATGCCTCACGTGGTTACCATGTATAGAAGGAGAGCCTTTTTTTTTCTTCCCCTCCAACGCATGCCCAGCAAGCACCATGTTCTCTCCCCTTACCCCCATTGTCTTCATTGAGAATTTATTATTTCTACGGTATCCTTTACTTTTTTTCTTCCTTCATTTCTTTTTGTTTTCGGGGCAATATATATTGTATTATCTTCAGTACTTACTAAGGAAGGGAGTATCGGCTTAATTTCCCTTATGGGGATATTTTGGACATATCCTTGGAAGATCTATTGTACTTCAAGTGGCTCTTAACAAGCTGCCCGGCTGCAAGTGCAGACATGAGGGAAAGCTCTCCAGCTAGGACAGAACCAGCTACAATGGTGGCTAACAGCCTTGAGTTTGAGCCTGGGGAATCTCTGTTTGCACCCTTCACATCAAGTAGGTTTAGGCAAGCTGACTGAGATGCAAGTTGGGTCCCACCTCCAACTGTGCCCACCTGAAAGATAAAATAATATATTAATTAGTCTTTATATAAAACACTTCAAATACAAATGAAATTTATTTAATTATTTTGAGAACACTCGAGAACAGCGGAGATCCAGTTAACCTACGCAACATGACAGAGTTGGGGCCATTTATTAGTATATAATGGACTGACTGATATTCAGAAGGGTCATGGCTTCTGTAACTTACCATTGCACCTGTCTCCTTGTCATGCAGTGGAAAATATTTCTTAAAGAGACAGGATGCATGCATTTCGATCGATCTCCAGTAAATTTTTTTACTGATGGATATTGTAACACGTACATCACATATGGGTACATGCAGATCATTCTTTGAACTTTGATCATATAATTTAAGAATAGTAAAATTCAGCAGTAAAAACCATTAAGTTGCATGTACGTACCTCAATGGAAGGCATGGTTACAGAGATATGGAGGTCCTTTCCATCGTTAACAGCTTCCATCATGGTGATGCAGTGGGAGCTCTCCACATTCTGGGCAGGATCCTGGCCAGTGGCTATGTAGATTGCAGAGACAATATTGCTTGCATGGGCGTTGAACCCGCCTAGAACACCGGCCACGGCAGACCCCGTTAGGTTTTTGAGCATGTTAAGCTCCACCAGGGCAGCTACGTTGGTCTTTAATACCTTCCTCACCACCTCTTCCTTGATGATTGCCTCGCAAACCACAGACTTCCCACGCCCTTCGATCCAATTTACGGCTGCCGGTTTCTTGTCTGAACAGAAATTTCCTGTGCATTTGAAAACACGTACAGATAGAATCAAATAATTAATAGCCACTAATTACACATGCATGCATGTAATGAACCAAAGCCAGTACTTAATTAGAGATAGAGATATGATGAGGCACCGTCCTCGAAATCTTTGAAAGGAAAGGCTGATCATGTAAGAAAATTGAGGAAATTAAGGAGAAAACAAGGGTCCGGGGGCTGTTTACCGGAGATGCCAATGACATCCATGTCAGGGAAGTCGTCTTGTAGAAAATCGAGGACGTTTTGGACGCCTTTGGAGACCATGTTCATCCCCATGGCATCCCCAGTGCTGCAGCTGAACCTCATGTAAAGATTCTTTCCGGCTATTGCGCATTTTATGTATTGTAACTTTCCAAATCTGCTTGATCTGCACGTCCGTTTACCAAACAAAAAATATTTACTTGCTATATATATATATATATTGCCTCTTAATTGGTTAGTTAAAACATTCAAGAATATTTACAAAAAAAAAAAAAGAAACAGAATAATTAATTTCAACACATAGTAATAATATATATTAATTAATTAGTAGATAAAGAAAAAAGGGGGAGAATTGGTAGATCTGACGAATTAACTTTTTTAGTAATTATAGTAGCTTGACAGAATTAATCCTCAAATTAATTAATAGCGTTCCACGTAAACAAAAAGTGTATATATATATATATATATATATATGAAATTAATCCGACATGCTATCATCACCAGATTTTCTTCCAGAAAAACATTTCTTATTAACTTTTGTATATTTTTCTTTCTGCTAGTACCAGCAACGTGTTTAGCACTGCTCGAATAATCACGAAGATGTAAACTGCATGCAACAGAGCAGAAGAGCCCACAAAATATTTGAGATAAAAGAAAAGTTTGTCATCTATCCTTAATTTGAAGAAAATACGAACAAATTAAATAATTGCTCTCCACCTCGATTGTGTTTAAAAATATTGATCAATGTCAAAGAAAGAAAAGAAAGGAAAACAAGATCTATCAAGTGGAAAAGAAGCTAGAAGAAGATCGAAGAAGTAGAGGAGGATATATATATTAAAAAACCATACTAAGTAAAAAAGCAACAAGGGACACTAGGTAGTAAGTAAAAAGAAGGACAGTGCGTGCATGTTAATTACCGGTTGAAAACGAGAGAGAGGGATTCAAAATTGAGAGGATCCTCCAAGAAGAACTTGAGCTCGGCGGCTCTGCTGGCGGAACTGAACCTCACAACGGGAGCTCTGGTCATCCCATCCCTGAGCAAGACGGTGGTGGCCCCACCGGAGGCGTAGATGGCCTTGCATCCCCTGTTGGTGCTGGCCACGAGGCAGCCCTCCGTGGTGGCCATGGGCACGGTGTACTCCTTTCCGTCCAGAAACAGCGGACCCGCTACCCCCACGGGGATCTGCACGTACCCAACGGGCATCTCACAGCACTGCCCCAGTATGGAGTCGTAGTCGAAGCCTTCCAAGGGCAGCCCCTCCAGGGATCTCCCGGAACTCCTCTGCAGGGCCTCTCTTCGGATCGCCGCCGCTCTCCTGCAGTCCCCGAGCTTGGCCTCCAGCGAGTACGAAGGAGTGGACCCGGACACCACCGACTTGATGATCTCCTCGTCGTCCTGGGACAAGGGCAATGGAGCAGCAGCATTACTACTGCCATTAGTGCATGGCAGCACTGGAGGGACGAGGGAGTAGTCAATGGCAGCGGCGCAAGGGCCCGGGGGACGGCTGTCTTCTTTGGCAATGAGATGATCATTGTTATGGACATCCCAAGCGTCTTCGTGGTCATGCGAAGCACGTGGGATGATGGAAAGAAGGAAACCGATGCCGAAGAAGCCGAGGAGATAGATGAAGGAAGCGATGAGGGAGACGATGGCGGCAATATCGGAGAGGGAGAGGATGTGGAGAGGAGCGGAGGTGCGGATCTTTTCACGCCATCTGTGGAGGAGGAAGTAGGCCGCCGAGAAGAATAGCGTGAAAAAGATTCCATTGGTGATGTAAAGGGGCACTCGGAGTAGTAGTACTGCATCCGATGATGCTTTCAGATTCTGCTGCTGCTGCTTCATGTTGTTACTGTAGTTCTGGTAGGATTTGAAAGGTTCGCCGGCTTTGCCAGAACGCATGGCCTTGCTGGGTGGCCGGCGAATATCCATGTCAGCACCGGCGCCGGACGGGACTATATATTTACTTTTAGTGCGTAGGTACAGATCTAGCGGAAGTTGTTGTGTTGGTGGACAATGGGAATTGTTGTCTATTGTTTATTGTTTGAAACTTGAAAGGAAATGGGGGAGGTTTGCCAGCTTTTATATAGCTGGGGGCAGGGAGACTCCGAGAGTGGCAACGAGGCAAGGAGGTTAGGGCGCTGGACGACCTGTCTCCACACGTGCCATGTGCCCTGCGCTTTTATTTTTTTTCCGCACGTGTCTCCTCTCCTAACAGGGCTATGACTTTTGACCTTTCCCGCGCTCTACCAATTGGTCCTATAAAAGGCTATAAAAAGTGGGTAAAATAACATGTATTTATTATTACACTTGTAATTACGATAACCGATTGACTAAGACCAAAAAAATTAATGTTGGAGTACTACTTATTGTCTATATATTCTCTTCGTCAGTATTGGAGCTTCTTTTTTTTTTCTTTTTTTTTTAATTTTTTAATTATATATATATATATATATATATATATATATATATATATTTCAAACTTAGCCTTGGCAGCGTCGCTCCGGCCGATTGACTTTTCTTTTATTTTGCAAGCGTCTCGTGCAAAAATCTGGATCAATTGACATGTATTTATTTAATTATTTATTTTATCTATAAACTTGATTTAATTTTAATTTTAAGACTTAATTAAATCCATCTAAATATTTGAAATTGATATGATTTATAAACTCCCCTTATTTACACGTTTCACTGGCAAATTAGCAGGGTACGCATAGCTAGTAGTACGTACGCGCGCAGTATAGTGATTTGGGGACCAACGTATAGTTAGGGTAGGCGATTGGTGTGTGCATGGTTAACTTAGAGATCATATATATATATATATATATATATATATATATGACCAACCAAAAAGATTGAAGCTGATTTCAAAATTAAAAAATTAAAAAAAAAAAAGAAAAAAGATTGATTGATTGAAGCTACAGTGAAAGCACCATGGATCGATCCACCCTACAGACTACAGAGTACTGCCTAATTAACATGAACAACTATTTATATAAATGAGATCAATTAGGTAGATTAAAATACACGAGGAAATCGGAGCCTCGAGTGAAGCACTTTTCTTACATGGAATTAATTTTCGAGGTTAATTAAAACCTACATATCTATTTTTCACTACGAGACTAGTCTACACAATTAACAAGGAATTAATTATTTTTAATTTATATAGCACTATCATTGGACCATCCCACGGCCCAACCACTCCATGCTCGCGGTCAATATTGTTCAGTTTGTTTTTACTTGTATATATTATTTGTGTTTTATTTTTAATTTTTGTTTTTTTTAAGATAAACAAATGAAAAAAATTCACATAAGTAGAACACAGAATGTGATTTGTGATGACTTTTTAAACCCTACAGAGCTATTTGTCGATCAAACCCTACGAATCAATTTAACAATTTTTCCACAAATTTAATATAAGAAGTAATGCTACTCTTCACGTCTAGCTATTATCATACTCATTTTATATTGACCGATAAGACTGGCCGGTGTTTTACCTAACTTTCATTTCATTTTATTTTTTTTAAAAAAATTATTTAAAATACGCTACATTAACCTATATAAAATTGGTGTGATAACTAAACGTGAAGAGTAACATTACTCAAATATAAGTCGATTAACCGAACGTGATAGTTCAAGCTTGTGTAAATTATTGTACGTGTATCTATGAAACTGCATTACCAATGAAATTTTGGATGTTAATATAAACGTATATTAATGGGAGTACGTTGGGGCAAGTCGTCAATATATTACATGCTTATTGCTTAAGAAAACTAAATATCTTTCTTGCACTTCAGCTCTTCTTATTTTGATATGAATTGAATCAGATGTTAAGAATTGTCAATTACTATATATATATATATATATATATAACTTCACTCGATAGTCGATATTCTTCCTCAACGATCCCACCTTTGAAAATATAGCGTTGCGTCCAAAATTGTTCGGTGCTGCTACTAATATAATATTATTATTGGTTTACAAATTGTACCCTTTTTGGTTCGGTAAATTAAAAATCTTTGGCTTATCTCAACGGTTCACGATTACCTATGCACTGTTTAAACCATATCTCCGTCAATCGGTTCAAACAACTACCCGAAGAAGAGCCAGCATGCATGAATCAATTGATACAACTTTGGACTTTATCCAAATTTAGTGGTTAATTGAAATTTCCCAATTAATCATATATAGATTGAAAGAGACAATTGTTAACAATAACATCCTTTAGATAATGGTTTGAAAGTCGATGACTTTGAATCAATAGTTTTATCTGCGCGCACTCGTCGATCGTCTGGATTGGCTTGAGGTTTATCTCTTTGATCGATGATTGGTTGGAAATATTTAATGGTGTACATATATGATACCACATCACTTAAACATATTATCATGTCATTTAAAATTTTAAAAAAAGTAGCAACATATACGCTATTAAATTTATAAAATTTCATCAAGATCGATCGATCATAAAATGGCTCATGCCCATTGCTCTTCAAATACAAATGAAGAGGATTTAATTTTGATTCGGATGAAACGGAGATGGATGGAGGATCCTTAACGGAAAAGCCTCCGTAGTCAACTTCGATTTGGTTTTACTTGTGTTGGTCCAGTCAGGCATCTTGTATGGAATCTGGCCGGGTGGCACGCTACGTAGGTAATTTGACTTATATTGATAATTGTAGAATTAAGCTAAAGCAAGTAATTGGGAAATTGAAACGGGGAGACAAAAACCAATTAAGTGAGAGTGAGAGTAATGCACGTATGCTTGAAAACGTGATAGCCGAGTCCAGCTTATAAGTAAATAGCTTTAAAAGCCAAACCATCTCTGCCCATTCTCTTTAGTACTCTTTAATTAGTTAAACTAGTACTCTAGCCGGCCACGACCAATTCCTCCTCTTGAACAATGAAATTAAATGGCTTAATTATTAATTATTATATGTTAATAATGTATATTTTAAATAGAATCTTAATTAATATTATGATCGCAAACAAGCATGAATGAGTGAGCTAGTGGTGACAGAAAGGCATAATTGAGTAAAGAAATAGTGATGGAGTGATGTTAATTAGAATATTGGTTATGACTTATTCTCAAAAAAAATAAAAAAAAAATAAAAAAAAAAAGAATATTGGTTATGACTTAAAAGTAAAGGGGCTAACCATCTTGATCGTATATCGCTACGCTTACCAACCCCGACGTTGAAATAAGTATTTAAAAAATGTGCTTGAATGAATGAATGAACGAACGGATACATGCTGACTTTCAACATGATTAATTAGGATGTTAATCAATGTATGTATATTTTCTACTGTTTCTTGTTTGAAATTAGTAGTATGGGGTTGGTTAGAGCTGTCTAAAATGATGGCCCATTAACCACTCTTTTCCTTCTAAATGGGGAAATTAACTCTTGCGTATTGCCTCTCAACTCTAAATATGCAATGCCCTGCCTACTTTTCTGTTTTATGCTTCGTTTGTTTCGGCGTATAGTGATTTTTGAAAAATAATTTCGGTATTTTTCGGTGTTTGATAGGAGCGAAAATAATAGTTAATCGGAAAATGATTTATGTTTGACCAAAAATATTTAGTAAATTTCGGAAAACGATTTACGCTTTTTAAAAGCGTAAATCATTTTCTGAAGACACCAGACGCATTCGACTCATTTTAAACGACACAGTCGACCATCATCGAAATCTTGCCAGTACCGAAATCCGACAATATCAAGTCAATGTCGTCGGAATCTGGCGACGGAATCCGACGACCAAAGTGGTCGCATTTCGGCCATCTGGCCGAAATCTGGCCAAAAAGGCCGAATCCCGGCCGGATTCCAGTGGTTCTGGCAGATTCCAGCCAGTATGCCGGAGTTCGGCCGTTCTATGGCAGATACTGGCAGTTTTGGCCATAATCCGGTCACTTTCGCCGAAATCTGGCCAACCCAGATTCTGACGAAATTGTCCGGACTTAGGCCTTTATCTTGGATTTTGGCTATAGTAACCAGAATCTGGTAAAAGTAGCCAAAATTCTGTTGGTCAGTGACGAAATCTCGTCTTCGGTGATTTTTATATTATTTTACATTAATATTTATATGTTTTGAATAAAAATTAATTTTTATAGGTTAATATGATTGAATAAAAATATAAAAAATATTTGTAATTATCCGTACGCCCCAAACACCGAAAAATGTTTTCGGTGAAAAATATTTTCTAAAAAAATGACTTCCCTAAAACCATTTTACGACGGAAACAATTTTACGTCGAAACAAACGGAGCATTACTCAAATTTAATTGAGAGAGAAATTTCAAGCAATGCGACTTAATTATTTTCTTTTTTCTTTTTTCTTTTTTAACTCGGTCTAAAATACTGCCACGTGTTTTAATTTATGAGCATATGAGAGCAGCCAAAACCTCCTTCAAGCTGATCGATGCCTCCAAACGATTACAATCAAAAAAAATTCTTCTTTTTCACTTGCATAATGTTGAATATCGAGATTCTTTAACTCTTGATTTCCTCGTAGAAATACAGAGCAGATGAAATGCCATGCAAATGACATGGATCCAAATTACAAATGCCCATCTAATTCAAATCCAAGTGGAAGAAACGGGAGGTATTTGCACGGGGTGCAATAGTTCTAATAATCTTAAATGAATGACCTAAAATCTACATCATTAAAAGTGAATTTAATACTAAAAGCTTAAAATCTATTGTCGCTGCCACGTCGCCGCCACCACCACCACCAAAACCTTCTCTCTCTCTTTTGTTTTAATAGACCACCCATTTGTCTGTTTTGGGGTGGCCCTACCCCCAATGGCTAAAGAGGGGATGATCTTGAGCCAGCCAGTGCCAAAATATAGAAGTATCAAGAATGAGAATCTTATCTTATATATATATAAAAGCCGAGTTCTTCTTTGGAATGGCATAGAATGGTGACACGTGGCATAAACTCATACTTTTTAGTGATTAAACCGGTCATTTAAGTACTGAACCGGTCTTTTAAATAAAATTGAACCGGTCAATTTAATGTCTCTCTCTTTCTCTCTCTCTCTCTCTCAATTAATGATACAAATATAACTCTTTTGTGGAGACAAGTGTTTCTTTAGTATTTTATATTTTTGGTTGAAATTTAAATATGATATCATTTATTTTGTGAAATTTTTGGTTGAGCAATTCTTCATTTGATTTTTTTTTTTTCTTTCATTTACTTTGTCGAATGTTCAGAATTATATAGGATTGAAATATAATAGGTATCACATTGACAATAAAAAATTCCTACTAATTTTATATTTTATGCTTTGATAATCAAAATCATGGTTTTCTTCTTGCTGTTTTTCTTCTTCAAACTTATTTTCATTATAAACTACACATATAGAAACAAAGATTTTAACATGTTTTAATTTATATGAATAAAAATAAAAATAGGGTCTTATGTTTTAATTCATTTGAATGTTTTATGGGATATTTGTTTTTCTTTTATGTGATTTACACGATTTTCACTTATTTTTGGAAAGTGTTATTCTCCTTTTGAAAGCCAAAAAATGCAAAATTTTATTTGATTATTGTGCACAAAAGGAATAGAAATTATTTTAAAACACTAAAGAGTTAATTAAGCATTAAATTTGAAATGCTTTGTTTTTTTAATGTTCAAAATTATATAGATTTTATTTTTATTGAAACATAATATATAGGTACGTATCACACTAACAATATCATAGATTCCTACTATTTATCTTACTATTAATGCTTTGATAATCATTTATCTTCATTTTAAGCTACACATATGAGAATATTTTAAATGTTTTAATTTATATGAATTAAAACTAAAATTATAGTTCTTTTGATAATAAAATTATATGTGATTTATATATTCATGCAATGTTCTTTGTGCAATGGATAAGTATGACACGTGGCATGAACTCATAATTTTTAAACACTGGACCGGTTTTTTAAGTAAAAAAACCGGTGAATTTTAAAAGTTGAACCGTTTTTGTCATGATTTTAATAAATTTATTGTGCTTTAATAAAAAAGATGGTGTTAATCTTCAAGAGACCAAAATAAGGATTTTGTCACATTATATCATTAAGTGTCATTATAGCCCCATTAAGTTGTAAGATTTTTTAAATAAATTAAAATTAAAAACATGCATTAATTCTAAGTGGTCAGATATTATTATTTTTTTTCTCCAAAATTTTATTTCAAAAATTTTCCTTATATGAGATTTCATTAAGGTCAAAATTTTAATGTACAATATTATGATTTCAGAATTTATGACTCTCCAAAATTATAGAGAGACAAAATTTAAAATTAAAAACTTATGACATTAACTATCCATAATTGACCATGCATATAGGTATTGCATGCATTTATTTTAAAGAAACCATACAAGTAAGCTAAAAAGTCATATTACTCTATTAGATTTGTTATTTATACCTCTCTCTTTAGGGTTTGAAACATCTTGAATTGTGAAATCAAAAGCATCCAGCAGCGACATTCAAGAGAAGAATAGAATGTTAAAGTACATAATTTTATTTTATTTTATTTTATTTTTTTAAGGACTTTGCATTCTTTTTTTTTTTGGTTTTTTGGAGGTTGAAGGACTTTGTGTTTTATGCATGTTTATAATTAGAATCTAGATATTCTCCTGCTATTTTTCTTTATACTTTTCGTTTTCAACCATGTCTACTTATGGGAATAGATTTTCAGAAAAAATGTTATTTTTCTTTATATTTTTTTTCCCTAATGTTTAGAATTATTTTCGTTTTATTTTTATTGAAATATAATAGGTATCACACAAAGATTCCCACTAATTTTGTATTAATGCTTTGATATTTAGATTAAACTATGTATTCTTCTTATTTTTTTTCTTTATACTTTTCATTTTAAACCATGTATACCTATGGGAGCAAAGATTTAAACATTTTTTTTTAATGTATATGGATTAAATTAAGATAAAGACTTATGTTTTCTAGAATTTTATTTTTTTCGTTTATGTGATTTACTCCATTTTTAACCGTTTTTTGAAAGTATTTTTATGTTTGTGAAAGCAAAACAAGGCAAAAATTTATTTAATTGTTGTGAATAAAAGGAATATAAATATTTTTGAAACACCAAAGAGATATTAAGCATTGTAATGAAATATTTTATTTTATTTTGTATTCCTAAAAAAATATTTTGTTTAGTTTTTTCGGTATTTTTTAAAATGTTTATAATTACTTGGGTTTTATTTGTATTTAAATATAATAGGTATTACACTAATAATATCATAGATTCCTGGTAATTTTTTTATTAATGCTTTGGTAATTAGATTAAACCATGTTTTCTTCTTGCTATTTTTTTTTCTTTATACTTCTTTTTCGTTATAAACTATTCATATGGGCACAAAAATTTTAACATATATTAATTTATATGGATTAAACTAAAATTAAGTGTCTTATTTTTAGTTCATTTGAATGTTTTGTGGAATGTTTTTGTTTTTGTTTATATAATTTACTCAATTTTCAGCCATTTTATTTAGTTTGTTATGTATTTTTTTTTTTTAGAATGTTCATAATTATATGGGTTTCATTTGTATCAAAATGTAATATGTATCACACTAATAATATTAGAGACTCCTGCTAATTTTTTTTATTAATGTTTTGATAATCATAATATTTTCTTTTTCTTTTTCTTTATACTTCTTTTCATTTGAAACTATTGATATGATAACAAAGATTTTAACATGTTTTAGTTTATATAAATTAAAATAAAATTAAGGATCTTATTTTTTAATATATTTGATTTTTTTTTTTCTTCTTTTGGTTTGATTCACTCAAATTTTTTTTGAAGTGTTTTTTTTTGCTTTTGAAAGCAAAATTAGGCAAAAAAATTATTTGATTAAGTATTAAACGTGATGTGAGATGATTTATTTGATTGCATTAAATGTTGAGTGAAAAATTTTGTTTTATTTTGTAAGATTTGGCTTAGGTGCTGTAAAAAAAATTACAACACCATCTTGACCATTAAAAAAGTACAGCACCTATGCTGTAATATTTTGAATTTAGATTTTCTTTTTGCTATTTTTTTTTTATATACTTTTTTTTGTTATAAACTACACTTATATGAACAAATATTTTAAAAGTTTTACTTTTTTTGGGTTAAAATAAAATTAAGGGTCTTAATCTTTATTGTCTTTTTATTGTAAGACGTGTGATAATTTATTTTTTACAAACATTTTTTAACCTATAATGAAAGGTACGATGAAGATGTGTTTAAATTATGAAACTAAATTATAATAAAGAATTTCGCGCACAGCGCGGGTTATGAGTTAGTTTTAAATAATATGGTATTCTCTCAAAACAATTTCTGCCTGTCTATAATCTCAGAGGAGGATGATTATGTGGGAGGAAAAAGCAGAAAAACTTCTTAAAAAAAAAAAAAAAAAAAAAACCGAAAACAGTATACACCTCCCACATACAAACTTAAAACAAAATTAAAAACTTCATAACTGGCATAGTAAACACTGCTCAGCCATCAAGATACGAAATGAAGGCCACAATGGGATTCTGTAAGAAATCTTTCAGTGAAAAATCTTATATTGGACTTGAAATGAATAAGAAAAAGGTCTATGGCACCATCCACCTACAAACCCGAGAAATAACTGCTTGAACTGCTAAAATCATTTCCATTACTTGCACCTTTTCTCTTGGTACCTAAAAGATTGAAACATTAAATCAAATACACATGTAGAAGCCCTCTGATCCCATTAATAAATGGTTGATCCATGATATTCGTTCAAATAGTTAATGTGAAAAGGATCAAAAAGGGATAAAATGGCCCATAGTTATTTATCTATAGCATTTGAAAAGACAAGCCAGAATATGGTCATATGAGGAAATGATGATAAACTTGGTCATTTATCAGGTTCAACTAGAATGTTCATTATCCAAACATGCACTAGCAAAAAGTCAAGAGCTGTTCAGATGCATGAAAAACACCACAACCTGAATTAGAAATTATAAAGCATGTGTGGCTTACAATTTCTATCGCACAATCAAATCCTAACTCCTAGTGAATGACCGTACTTCTTGTTTGCTTCTAAATCTGTCACAAACGCATATGCACTCGGTAACCCAAGCAACCATATCTAAATGTAAGAACACCTGAGCCAGCTTGACTGATTTAACCAGTGGCCAGAAAAACCAACACATGTTACACATTGTCTGGGGATTCATTGAGCTTTAAATACAACCATGGATACAAAAGTGTACAAAGCTTTAAGCTGCAGCCCCAGCCCCAGCCCCCGCACCCCTAAATAGTGACTAGAACATGATTTTTCCGGAAGATCTTATTTTATCAAATCCTTGAGGCGAAATGTTTTTGAATAATCTTTAAATGAATTGGTTGAAAACAAATCTGATTAAAGTAAATTTCTAATGAAGTATGTAAGAATCATTGATGCAAGATATGTAAGGCCACTCATCCAGTAATATTGCTTATCGCCCAATCATTCAATAGATGAAGGATGTTAGATATATTTGATCACATGAAATTCTGCAAGAGACCAGGTATACCTTTATTATTATTTGGAGGACTACATTTCTATCTCATCACTATCACCGTCTGCCATGACAGCCTGACTTGTTATAGTTTTTCCAGAACCTTGCAATATATCATTCAAATCCCACAGCTGCATGACACAAAAATGTAGGGAGTCGATATGATGCTTATAATACAATGAACGTACGGCAACATCTTTCAAATATATATATTCATACATGTTAAAACTACTAGTTTGCAATAAAATTAAGATTACTTTGACAAACTTTTTGTCATCTATGATAGTACAAAAACAACTGCAACGTACATAACACATTGAATCATTAGGACCAATCTGAACCCATTTGACCAGTGCACTCATATAATCTCAACATACAGCCCTTTTTTTTAGTTTGAAATACTTCAAGAAACTGCTGCCCTCTATGAATTTCCAATTAAGTAATATCCAATGAACTTAACCCCTTTTCTTGTCATCTTCATACCCACACACGTAATGCATACAACCATATGAAGAGTCAACCGATCATTATGTTTACCAAATTCTCTGCAGGTCTTACACACACACAGAGAGAGAGAGAGAGAGATCCACACCTTCAACATCTGATCATGTGCTATACTGCCAAGAAACTTCTTATCGTGTGAAACAGCTACAAGACCAAGCAAAATCACAGGTTAAATAACTTTCAATAGTGATCAAAGGTCATTAGCTCCACATGAGAATAGCTAAGATTAAGGAGAGGATTCCAATGACATAATTTACAACTTACACAAAATAATATGAAATGTAATGGTAAAAACTATTCACCAGTTTGCCTCAAACAACCAACAAAACTTTACAATTCTATAGGTGGCAGATACAGTGCAACAAAATTGTGAGTACAACATACATCTTACCATTGATGGGTCGTAAAAGAAAATACAAATCACAACTCTATT
Source organism: Alnus glutinosa (assembly GCF_958979055.1). Lineage (NCBI taxonomy): Eukaryota > Viridiplantae > Streptophyta > Magnoliopsida > Fagales > Betulaceae > Alnus > Alnus glutinosa. The sequence goes on along the minus strand of NC_084897.1, from coordinate 27,039,524 downwards.
AACTACTTCAACTATTTCATAGGAAAAAGAAGCATATTACCAAGGCGCTCCACAGGATACTCTGAGTGCTCTGCAATCGGTTGAATGATTCTATTTGGTAATATGCCTACCAGGCTAAACGAAAAATACATGAAAGTTTTAGGAAAGGCATGAAACAGTTGAACTATTACATTAATTATTATAATCAGGTGGAACAGGGATAATTTGACCTATACGGCACAACTTCTCACCTGATGAGTCCATTCTCGGATCCAGTGATGATTCTATGTTCGTCCAGCTAACACGGTGAATTTAAAACATTTTAATAAAGCAATATCCTCGATAAGTTGAAAAGAGAGTTGCTAAAATAGTTGACACCTAACTCACCTTCAACAATGCATCAATAGAGTTTGGAGAGAGACCAATAAAGCGATCACTGAAAATCAGAGTCACCCAGCCAAAAAGTGAATAGTTGAGAGGGAGAAAGAGAGAGAGAGAGAGAGAGAGACAGAGCTTTTTCATCTAACAGGTTGAGGTACTAATCCATTTGTCAGATTCAAGGTAATATACCTGCAATCCCTGAAGCACCCCCATGTATACAGTAATAGAGTTCCAGTTTGTGATCCGCAAACGACTTTCCGACCATTCTGTCCACCATTAAAAAAGACAAACATATCAACAATCTCTTTCTTTTGAATCATCCGAACCATCATATGATTTGCCCCCCACCCTAATATGTTGAGTCTATATTCCAATGAACCACTTTTTCAATTGAAATTTAGTACCCATGTTTATTTAATAATTTGTTCTTGCCAAAGATCAATTTGAAAAAAATGAAGAGATCATTCCTCTTGAGCTGTTTACAATTACTGGTTAACTGCATCCATAATCAAGACAATTCATGCGTTCCCTATGACTTTTGTGGAAGACATTTATAGAGCTTGAGAAACATGTCCGGTATAAAAGCAAGACAAAGAAGAGTAAATTAACCAAGTTTCTTAACATTTAACACTAAATTTGGCGCATACCATGCAGCACTGGATCACAATACCATCGTCCAACAGGATAAGAATTGAATAGAATGCAGCAGTTGAAAGACAGGAGAAAAAACTACCTTCATGATAACAACGGAGAGTAATTCATCTTCAGAGAACTCAGACTGAACTTGGATCTGTAAAATCAAGAAAGAACAAGTTTAATCCAAAGTAATTTAAGCAGTGCGTATTCAACAATTTGCAAATAGATTGAGCAAGAGCGTAATTGTAATGGAGCTTACTTTATTTCTTCGAAGATTGCAAACAGAAAGAGTCCCATCTCCACTTGACAACAAAAAAGAGAAAAATTCTAGTTTGGAGTTTTAGTGTTTTACATGCTAGTGACATTGAAAATAAAAAGAAGATAGTAAAAGAGAGAGAGTGATTGAGCGAGAGAAGTACCTAGTTGCCAAGAGTTTGGAGTCATCAGAAGCAAAAGTGATATCAGAAACGTAATCGTGATGGGCATCAAAAGAATTGCAGCAGGAACGCTGCCTGGTATCCCACACCTTGATACACCCTTCATCATCACCTGTGGCTATGGTTGACTCCCTCAAGTTTATCAATCTATTGATTGCATCACTGCCACATAATATATAACATCACATGCATAGATCTTAGCAAGACCAAAGGAATAGCACATAACATAATACAACATAAATAGAGTACCCACCTGTGGGCATCTTCAAGACGAGCAATGGGTGATCCAGTCTCCACATCGGTGACCAGAATTGAGCAGTCTGGAGAACAAGTTGCAATTGCTAACACACACACACACACCCCGACCGTTTCTCATTACTCACTCCATTAGGCCATACATAGAAACAGACACATATGAAAGCAAAAGGGGATATGTTATATTACCACGTCCGTCGTCAATGAATCTAACAGCTCTGCAAGATTCAGTGTGTGCACGAACTTCCAACAGCCTCTGTGGTAAGGCAGAAGTGGCGTAATTGTAGAGGTGAAGGTCCCCATTTATGAGCCCGGCAGTTACGAGTTCTCTCGAAGGATGGAAATCAATGTCGAAAGCAAGTCTTCCCAAGTTTATCTCCATCTTCTCCTTTTCCTTCGCTCACAATAACTTCAATGCCTGAATTCAATGCAAATGTGGTGAGGTCGGCCACTTCAGCCAACGTGCAGAGGAAGTTTAAGGAGCAAAATTAAATACGAGTTTACACTACTACAGTTTAATACAGAAGTGACAAACAGATGGATGGCCTGATTGGGACAGTTCATGGGATACTCGTGAGCACATTGACTATTTGATGGATGATAAAAAATAAAAAAAAAAATTTATAAAAAACAAAAAAAAAAAAAAAAAAAAAAAAAACAAAAACAAAAACAAAAAACCAACTCTAGCATTCAAACATCACCCAACTCTCTCATTTGGTTAGTCTTTGACAGCTTTTAGAAGTTTCTGATCTAAAACTACAGTTTCACACCTACCTCTTTTTTTCTTTGTTCAAGTAAATTCACTGCCGTACAATGTGTATATATATGTACCCATGACCTATATAAACTTACCAGGGTTGCCAGTCGCGTCTATGTAATCGTCCCCAGAATTTTTTTTTGATAAGTAAATCTAGTTTTACTGAAAGCGTAAAGCACCCCTAAGTACACCAGAAGTATAACAAAAGAATCACCTAACTAAGAAGAGAAAAACGAACAAGAAAACCGACAAAACTAAGCTAGAGGAGACAAAAAAGCCACTATCCAAAGATAAAGAGTATGAAAGAGCGAAACTTAAAAATCCTCCATGGCACTCTCAAAATCTTCGAAACACCTAAGATTTCTTTTCTTCCAAACACACGAAAAAATGCAGATTGGCACTATCTTCCAAATCTCAGCACTCTTCGGCCTTCCAGAATTCCACCAACAGGCAAACAAGTCGATAAATCCTCTAGGTATAACCCAAGACATACCAAATCGAGTAAAGAGAGAATTCCACGGAGCGAAAGCCATATCACAGTGAAGAAGAGAGTCGTCCACTAATTCCCCATTTCTCTTGCCCAAGTAGCATCTATTCATTATGATAACATGCCTCTTCATAAGATTATCCACTATAAGGATCTTGCCTAGTGCCGCCAACCATGCAAAAATACCTGTCTTCGAAGGATCTTGCCCAAGTAGCATCTATTCATTATGATAACATGCCTCTTCATAAGATTATCCACTATAAGGATCTTGCCTAGTGCTGCCAACCATGCAAAAAAACCTGTCTTCGAAGGAGCCTGAGTCTGCCACATACTCTTCCAATGGAAGCGACTACCTTCAGAGTAAGCCAAGGAGCTAAAGAAGGACTTGACCTTGAATAGGCCTCTTTTGAAAGAGACCCACCAAAGCCTATCTGCACGACTTCTACTCATAATGGCTGAGTGCAACAACTGGAAGAATGAAACAAAGACATCCACTTTCTAATTATGCGCTTCTCTAACAAAGCTCACATTCCACTCAGGTTCTACTCAGTGAAACGTCCCCAGAAATTAACTAGTTGAACTTGGAAACATTTAGAAATCTGTTCTAAAATTAATGTGCAAGCTTACCAAAATTGAAATTTAACTTTGAAATCTTCTACGGTTCTTCTGGGTATCCCAATTCACTTATAAGTTTGTGACTATATTTCATTCTCACATGACTTCGCTCCATAAAAACACAGACTTTTGCTTCAATAAAGCAAAATTAAACACCCCATAACTCGAAAATTAACAGTACACATAAAATAAAATAAAAAATTATAAGGGAAACACGGGCAACAGAAACACAAAAACTGAAAACAAAACATTAGAAACATCGGAGAATTGCCAGTGAACTCTAAACGTGACCGCAAAACAAAGGTGGCGTTTTTTTTTTTGTAAGCGAACAAAGGTGTTGTTGATAACTACTTACCTTTCACACGAGAGAAGCAACCGGAGCGAGCCGACCACGGAACACAGAGAGAGAGAGAGAGAGAGAGAGAACTGCTTACCTTTCACACGTACAAGGGCTTTTTTCGTTTTTTTTTTTTTTTTTTTTTTTTTTTTTTGGGAAAGTGAACCGTGTAAGGGTTTAGTTGTAATGAAAGGGCGTTGCGAGGGTTTTAGTTGCAATGGGCCTTATGTGGCGTGAAGTCCACTGTGGACCGAGTGGATCCCGTGGAATTTCAGCCTCTTCTACTACTTTCTTTTCTTTTTTTTCAAAAAATAAAAAATAAATTCTTCTTCTCTTAGCTGCTTTTGTCTCTGTGTGTGTGTGTGTGTTTTTTTTTTTTTTTTTTTTTGTGTGGAAAAGAATCGACTCTGTTATGTTTCTTTGCTTCAAATTAATTACTTAGTTAATTATTTGAGGTAGATTTTTTTTTTTTTTTGTTTCATTTAATTTTTGAACCACTCTATTGATAGATCAATAAATTAAAAATTCTATTAAAAACATAATGAAATAATATATTGATATCCTCTGATGATAAGGAAGATATTGAACCTAATTATGTACTAGAATTTTTAAAAAAAAAAAAAAAAATAAAATTGAATGCTTATGAGTTATGGCTCCAAAACGGATCTAAAAAATCTAGCTATAGAGGTTGATTTTTTATTTTTATTTTTTTCATTTTACGCAGCTTTCTTTGTCTATTTAATTATTTACTTATTTAGCTTTTTTATTATTATTTCTTGTTATATAAAAAAAAATTATATCCCTTTGAAATCCCAATAGAAAGACATTTTGCTAAAAGTTTCATGTTTATTAATATGTCAGGTATTCGTGAACTTTGATTTATGCATCTTCCAAATTTTGATAAGATATGTTAGAACAATTTTTCTCGTGTGGAAGTACCAATGTGGCCATGTGGGGATAACTGTGATGTTTAAATCCGTAAAGTATTAAATGAGAATAAGAATTATGAGAGTAGAGGAAGGAGACGAAAAATCCTCTTTTACTTTTACCTGACGGATGTGGCCTTCTACAATGAATTTTCCTACTGTCAGTCACATATCCCCTCTTCATTAGCAACCTTCCCTCCAATGAATATTCAATGTCCCACGCCTCTTGCCACATAATAGACATTGTTTGTTAGTTTAGGAGAGCATTGACATAATTAATAATTTGGGAGCACATTGACAATTAGATAGTAATTTAAAGGGCATGTTTACCCTATAATTTTTAAGGAATTATCTGCAGTCTTTAGCAACTGTTCTAATTAGTATGGGTTGCTGTAGGAGTTGGAGAAAATTTTCCATAATTTCTACTTCTATGAAATCGATAGGCTCATAATAGACTAAATCATCACCGGCTAATGCTGGCTTCCGGCGAAACTAAAGAAAGGTGATGCGACAAAATATAAAAAATGAGAGGAGCTGTAGCCTTGCCTCAAAATATATAGGACGTGACAGGTGCTGTCCATAGAGGAAATCTCATCATATATGCTAAAATTGTAGAGGATGGAGGTCCGCTGCTTCAATGAAATGAAGTTACCCCTCTATCAAGTGTTCTTTTAGTTACAACCAAAACAGGCACAAAAGATATTCATCCGAAAAAAACGTCACTATGGAACATGCACATCTTCATTTAAATTTTACAATGCTGTGGTTGAAAAAATTACAAAAAAGAAAAAAAGAAAAAAAAAGAGTTCCATAAGTCACAATTACAGGTCCAAAATTGTAAGGGCAAAACTCTTTCTTCCTGTCAGTGCAGCACACCTTTGGCGGCCTGCTCTTCTTTCTGGCACAAGGTAGACTTCGTGTTCATGTCTTTCCGACTTCCAGCACAAAGAGACTTACAAAGGAAGTTTGATATCACAAAGACTCTGGACTTGTCGAGGGTCTGATTCTTGCAGGCATCCCTCTTGCCTCCTCTAATCCATCCTGAATCCAATAAGCCATCGAATTCCTGGGTGTTATGGACATTTTGCTCACATCCAGATCCAGCTCTTGCTCAGCAACATCTTCATCAATACTACCTTCGTCGTCATCATCATCATCGTATGGAGGTCTGACCATTGACCAATACACGAAGTGTGGCCGGATGTATCTTCAGATTAATGGAGAAATGAAGCAATGTCAGCAGACCATTCAAAAAAACACATAAATTACAAATTTCTCACCAAAAAAAAAAATCTCCTTTCTATCTGCAGAATAATTTTATTACTGAATGTGGAGGTGATCGTTTTATACAACCTCATTATCTTCTGATGTGGGACTATTTAGGAAGCTAGACACTTGAAAGAAAAAAAAAAAAAAACCCTCCAACCGTAGGTGATCAGAATCTAGAAATTGGGGGTGGGGGGAATTGAATGCAGAGAGTCACGGAAACAAAGTTAAACATGCTTCCTATTTAGCATCTGAATTCGAAAGTAAAAGTTCTTTCATTCTGAAATTAATCAATCCAAAAGCTAAGAATGTATACCTGTCACATTTTTTCAGCAAACATGGGTCAAATGGGAAGAACATGTCAAGTCTTTCCATCCCACCAAAAGCCCTTGAATGTTCTGACTCCAGCGAGTAGTTAAAAATATATTCCTCAGATGAGGTGAATAGACAGGCTGCTTCTGCTTGTCGGCAAAACTCATCTACAATGGAAGGCAGACATACCTGTCCCAAAAAAAAAAAAAACCCGAAATAAGACATGCATTCTAATAACGTATGGATTGCTTGAACAGTATCCTGTACCATTGAAAAATAAAATAAATTGAATAGATTAAAGGACAAGGACTAAACAAGAGTAAAAATACAAATTCTTCTCAATGTCAGTCAAAGGAAACAAAAACTTTCACACATCAATGTTGTAAATGTACATGCTGAGTACTCTTTTTTATGTCTTTGGCTGTGCCCCAAAACAGCTCCTCACCTTCAACGGGCTCAATTTATGATTCAAGATTGGCTCTATTAAGAGATGTGATTTGAACCAAGCAACATCCATCATTGATTTCATTCGGAAGCAGAGCACATACATGATCGCCTGTAAACAGACAAATAACCATTAATTTTAGCCAAAACAGTACAGAATTGGATGGAAATTACGTAAGTATATTAATATAACAATGAAAGCATAGGGATCATGCAATGCAATTCATAAAGAAACTACAACATTCTCAGGTCATCTCCAATAACGATTTTGACAATTTAGAATGTGTTGCGTAACCCATTTTCATCTACCACACATATATAAAATGACAATAAAAAATGGATTTGTGAATTAGCAGTGCAGGAAATTTAATGTTTTCAACTACATATTATGCAGTCACTTTCTCAATTCCCAAAAGATACAAAATATAACGGCCAATTAATAAATAATGGAGATATCATTCTTTCAGGATGCAAATATGCTTGATAACATAACTCTTTACTCTCTCCAAAGGCTCTATCATCAATGATTAGAGGTGCAAAAATCTAAGCTTCTAGTCCTAATAATAGCCAAAGCAACATATACCTGGCATGCAGAGTAGAAAAGTCTATGGGATGCTGGATTCATTACAGCACCTTTCGTTTTGCAATATTCCAAAGACCAATCTACCAGCCTGAGAACTCATAAACACAAGATCACATTAATTTGAAGTTGTTATAACAGCAATACGAATCACATTGTAATATTATGCTTCACAACCTTTTCAGCATGCCAGCAACCAGAGGGGCTGACAGAAAATTTGCACGAGACAAATAACTAGCAAGATAAGCAACAGCACTCATCCTGCATAGAACCAGAAAAAATCAGCAACATAGATCATGCTCATATAACAAGTAAAACTATACCGCAGAACTTTCAAAGAACTAATGTTTGACCATAAATCAGACAAGAACGAGAAAGCTAAATGCATGGGAATGGAAGTTGTGAGAACTTTTTTCCTTTTTTTACAAATAAAAGACGAATGAGAATTTAATTAGGAAGGCAAATGAGAATTGCATCCATGTCAGCGGTACAAAGAGAGAATGATTTCAAACCAGGTGGTTAATCACCCCAAGATAATTACCCAAAGAAAATGTCTCATTTGATACTGGTGAGAGATAGAAAATCAGGAATATAAAACATGATAACTTAAACTGCACATAATTTTTCTGACATGTCTGGCAAGCTCATACCAAACAGTAGGCAAGACTGACATAATATCAAATTTTCAAAATAATAACCATAACAGCTGCTTCAAACAATCTGTGGAAGCATTCCTTGACAAAGTGCTAGAGCTGTACCCATACAAATGCATGATAGAAAACACAGAACCAAAAATAAGTATAAAATATTGAATTTATAAGTGCAGAAAAGAAACATTTCAAGAAGTAAAGTACGGATTAACTTCAAGTGTTTTAAAGACACAAAACCCTAACAATCAACACAACAAATGAATGTTTCCATTCCCAAGACAAGAGGTTACAGACCAATAAACACTTTTGTTTTCTTTAATCAAAGCATGGTCACATTACCTGAAAGGCAACGGGTAGTCTTCGCGGACAAAAATATCTGCAAGTAACATGGCAAATCTCACACCACAGTTTTCAGGATCTAGAGCGCAGGCATAGAACATCACAAACTGCAATACAGAAAAGCAAAAGCAATGCATTTTTAATGCTGGCTTTACCAACAAAACTTCTCAGCATTCAATATTGAGACAAATATGAGAAAAACAGGGCAATTTGGTGAGAATACATTGTATACGTTACCTGAGCAAATTTTGATTTGTATGCAGTCAGAACCGTAATCCGGAATGAGTCTAAAAGATGTTCAAAGACCTAATGACCACATTTCAATAATATAATAAGATTGGATATTGGTCACAGAAGATTGCATATCAAAGCCGTTGAAAATTTGAACATGCAAGAGTACCTCAACCAAACGGCCACTGTCTTTACATGATTCCAGATGTTCAAAAGTTATCGCCATCAAGCTATCTAATTTTTCAGAAATTAAGTTCCCTCCTAAACTCTTCCGACTTAATTCTCTTGGAAGCTGTATAAATATCTCGAAATTACTCTAAATATCATGGTAAAATAATCATAAGCATTCAAGAAGAATAGGAATAACAAGATCATATAAGAAAACAAAATCCTTATTCAAACAATACAATATACCATAGGTTTGAAAGTTAGCAGGAACTAATAAAGTGAGGCATTTCCCCATAGTCAAAGCCAATGACGTATTTTCAACAATCTGCTATCATTTCCCATTTAAAAAGATTAATAGATGAAACCAGATATGAGCCAATTTATTGTTGAGTATGGATAATACCTCAGTACCATCTTCCTCATCGTAATCTGCAATTTCGTCCACATTTTCAAGTTCCATCTGAAATATGCCTTTACTAGAGTCATCTTGTAAAATGTCATCCCATCCAATCTCCACCTATAAGAAGCTCAATACATGATTACATATAAATGCAGATACATTTTTTTAGCCATTAATTTGTTTGGTAAATTCAATCTACTTACATCCAAAACTATTAACATATCCATCAGCCCCATAAGCATCGTGCTCCTAACAAATTCTCCAATTGCACCACTCTCCAGCTTTAACATGTTCTCCACATATATAACCGCCAACTACAAGAAGCAGTTGGTTTAATTTCAGATCTAATGATCGACACAGTAATAATATTCAGATCAATAATAGCGGACAATTTAAGGCAGCAAAACACAGTCACAGGCATAATAGGAATCTGCAATCAGGAATACCAACATAATAGAATATATGAGACAAAACAATCAAAATTTAGATAGGGACACAAGGTGAACTACAGATACAATCAATATATGCAAAAACCAGCTCCAAAAAAAATAGAGTCCTCAGTGTTCTAAAACTATCCAATGGGTACAGCACCAAGATTCTGCAACTGGAAAAGTGTATGTTTCAAGCAGTTACTAAAATTTCCACATTAACCCTTCATAGGCCCGGATTAATGCAAAACCACACGACTGAACTGACACTGACAAAGAGAAGGTTAAAACAATGAAAGAGATGAAAGGAAGAAAAAATATAGGGCCATGATGCCTCCCCCCTAGATGCCACAATCAACAATGATGAGCATGAGAGACATAAAGCAAACTAATGCCAAGTAGATTGACATAGGGGTACTCAAGAGGCACAACACATTGCCCCCACCAACTTGACCAGAGATATGGGCCATATGTTACAACACCCCGGTCCTCCATATTGAGGAGTTGACTACTGAGTAGCTTACATAGAGAGTGGGTGGTTTATAAGAGACGCTCATGGGTGCTAAGTCCCACATAATTACTAAGTGAAATTGGACTTTATAAGTGATTCTAGAGAAGCTCAAACTTGACTAGTCTTTTAAGGGTGACATCGCATATGTGGTTAGTGCTTTTCCTTGGGCCGTTACACATGTAACTCATTGCGACATGCATAGGCAGTAAGACCTAAAAAAAGTACAACAAATCACACAAAATTGTATTACGTTCATAATTGAATTGCAAATAGTGAAAAGCTAATTGAACTCACAGGTTCCTTGGCATAGATTGGCATTCTTTGAGAAACTATTGGACATAGTATTGAGGGAGCAAGAGGCACCAAATCAGCTATATGTTTCAGAGCTGAATGCACACGAGACAGAACTTGGTCCTTTCTTGCAAGACCGCGTGGCTGCTTCAGTATGTCAACGAAAGAGTACGGTGGGGAGAAGTTGCTAACAAGCATTTCCAAACATGAATTGATATGTTTTCCATTTGAAGCAGCCTGAAACATTATTTGGCAATAATCAACCATAAAAGGTTCATCAAACTGTCCTCCCAAGTAAGGGGAAAAAATCTATTCCTCAGGCGTCACAATAAAATGCTGCCTAAAAACCACATACCAAGGATATGATTAGTTCAAGTAAAGCATCCATCACATCAGGTCCATAGTTCCACATGTTCATTCGAAAAATCTGAAGAACATTTGTCATAAAAATATTAATCAAAGTTACAAAACAAACCAGCATCAATAAACACACAGGTCCAAGTATCAACACACAGGTCCAAGTATCATCTACTCACTGAAGAAAGAAGAGTCTCATGAAGAACAATATCTATATAAGAAACTGCTCCAGATAGTGCCTTTAAACTTGTCTGCCGAGCAAATATAGATAAGAATTAAAGACTTGGAAAAATCATTGAAGAGGTGAATAGGAGTATTACAGCTTAGCAAAAAAAAAAAAAAAACAGAAATGTTGGTAGAGAGCCTACCACAAGTAGCGCAACCTCCTCAGGAGCAAGCCTCTCCGTATGATGCATAACCCCAACAAGCTGGTTATAACTGTCACTATCACCCTGAACAAGTATAATTTATGATTAAAGCTTGCTCATCAACATTAATATGACGATTTCATACAGATGATGATCATAAGCTGAGTAGTTAGATAAAGAGAGATGCTCCAACAGCTTCCTAATTCATTACTATTAACAAGACAATTTCGTACACATCATGTTAAACCATGTTTCATTAAGAAATACAGCCCAAAGGCAAAAAGAAGACAATATGCTGCAAGTGGCAGAATGCTTACCGATGAGACTGAACTAAGAGCATCCCTGACATGATAAACTAACTCGGAATCACTGAAATTATCGTCCTCCTCCATTTCATGAAACCCTGCCTTGCCGTTAACTAATTCCTCAGCTCCCATTGTCTCCGACCCAGACCCTACTGATCCCGTCTTTCCAGCGGGGCCTGGGAGGGGAAACTTAATTAAGACCTGCCAAAATAGAGAAATTAACATCAACATTTCCATGGCTACATCGTAATCCATCGATCAAGGAAACGTGTAGCCACTGCTCACCTTCACACACGTAAACTTCGGTTGATGATTTATTTTTATTTTTTTCTTTTGGAATGGGCTAAACGGAAAAGTAAGGGGGAAGAAATGAAACCTGGATCAACTTAAACGTGTAGCCAAACACCACTTGTCTTCTTTCCCAAATTCTCACAAAATCGCAGACCACCTTGATGAACACCAACGGACACCACGCAACACCTTCAGCCCACAGCCCAACGTCACCACACCACCTTTGCTCAGCCCCGGGTTCACCACAACACCCGGGCGTAAGCTCCACCTGTTCACGCACGGCGGTTTGTCTCCGTTCTCAGCCCGGCGTATTGACTGTTGCAGCGCCGTTCGACAACACCAACAATCGGCCAGCACTCTCTCCACCGCAGCCCAGTGATGAATTCCACACGCCACAACAACTTTCTTCTTCGTGGTCTTCTGCTTGTCCCCAGAAGTCGTTTAAGAAGCTCGATCGTCTGACTGGCGGCGGCAGCGGGGGGAAAGCTAAGGAGGGTTTCGAAGGAAGCGGAACCCTCTTTATCACACACTTTTTTGTATTTGTAAAAAGACCCCCCCGGTATCTATTGTATTTCTCCCAGGGCTCTTATTTGAGTTATTTCTATTTCCTGTCCACAAATGGACGTGTAGATTTGGATTTCATGCTTTGGAGTTTGGCCCAACTGTAGCGACTAGCGAGCTCAAATTAAGCTAGTTTTTAGTAATTGGCATCCACAAATAAAAATTGAGTCTAAATGGGAAAAAAATTTATAAAAGATTCTATAATTTGGCATATAATTTTATTTTTTTTTAAGACAAATAATTTTGGCATATAAACAGTACTGATTAAACCCACAGATCATTAATTGTACACTTAATTAAAATCCTTGATTTATGTGCCATTATGCAATCCTTTATTAATCATTAGTTTACAAAACTAGAAAAAGTAGTAGACATTGTCAAGCTTCTTTGGCCGGGTGATTTTTTATTTTTATTTTTTGTTTTTAAAAAAAAAATACAACAGTAATCAATTACAACAAAAAATAAAATGCACAAATACAGCATGGCTTGGGCAACCCAAAATTTAAACTAGGAATGTAAGTACGCGGGGGCAATGCTTCCGAAGATACGAGCCATTTGATTCGAGGCATGGATGCCACAAAGCCGAGGTCACCAATGAAGGTAATATTACAAGTGGATTGAGTCATAATGACCCAGTCACCAAAACAGGGGTGAACATGGGAGAGGGAAACAACAAATAAGCCCAAAAAAATAATAACACAAAAACAATAAAATAAACAGTAGATGTCCAGAGGACGGCAGGGTGGGAGCCTTCCACGATGGCGCGTGGGGCACACGCGCCACCAAGGAGAGGCCTATCAACAGTCGAATTTGCCGGCGAAGCCTATAAACGCCGGAGGCGGTCGAGGTGAAAAGCGGGGAGAGCAAACATAGCATTCACGCGCCAAAGAGAGCAAAGAGCTCTCTGGAGCGTGTGTGCCACACGCGGGGGAGCAGATGCGGGCGGAGTGAACGGTGACCGTCGATGGAACCCGGAGACGCCGGTGAACTCGTTGGTAAGGAGCGTGTCTTGTAATTTTTGTTGGAAGAATGTAGATCTAGATCCGAAAAATTTAAACGAAACTCCTTCCCAAAAAATTACAAAAAAAAAAAAAAAACCAGGTGGGAGGTGGAGGAAAGGATCATGAACAGCTGGTGCAAAGACTCAAGCCATGAGAAAACAAGGAAAAAGCAGGTAAGGTAGGTGGGTAGATAGAGCTTATGCTTTATTTTCAAAGGCTTGAAAAACTGTAAAGTTGCTAGATGGTTGAAGAGATAGATAATAGAAAGTGAGAAATACAGGTGGTTGTGCGTTGGGGTGGAAGGAGGAGGTATGAAAACGGAAATGGGTGGTGGGGTGGGAAGCACCATAGCGGTTTGCACAAGGAAAATATCAGGGAATGGGACAGAGGAAAGAAATCGGAGCGTTTTTCTTTCTTTCTTTAATTACCCTGACATGAGCAATTAGGTAACTCTTTGGCCGGGTGGTTAATTAGTGTGTTTTGGTGTTCTAGCCATTGGCAGAAAATTATTGTGGAGCAAAAATATTATAATTTTTGTTAATAATGCTCTGTTTGTTTCGGCGTAAAATGATTTCTGGAAAATGATTTCGGTATTTTCCGGTGTTTGGTAGGGGCGAAAATAATAGTCAACCGGAAAATGATTTCTGTTTGACCAAAAATGCTTAGTAAATTTTGGAAAATGATTTACGCTTTTTAAAAGCGTAAATCATTTTCCGAAGACGTCTGACGCGGTCGATTTATTTTAAACAACGCAGTCGATCTTCACGTTTAAGCAGCCGACCACCATCGAAATCTTGCCCGTATCGAATTCCGACAACATCCGGATAATGTCGTCGGAATCTGGCGACGGAATCCGGCCACCTTCGCCGGAATCCGGTCAGCCCAGATTCCGGCAACCAATCTGGCCGGAATCCGGCCAGATGGGCCGGATTCCGGCGATCTGGCCGGATCTGGGCAGACCGGCCGGATTCCGGCGATCTGGCCAGATGGCCGGAATCCGGTCGGTCTGGCCAGATCCGGCCGGCCTCTCTGGCCAGAGCCGGCCGGGAACTGGCCAAGGCCGGCCGGGATCCGGCCAGAGCCGGCCGGCTCTCTGGCCAGACCGGCCGGATCTGGCCGGATCCCAGCCGGCTCTGGCCAGTTCCCGGCCGGCTCTGGCCAGAGAGGCCGGATTCCGGCCGGATCTGGCCAGATCCGGCCTCTCTGGCCGGAATCCGGCGGGATGGCCGGAATCCGGCCACTTCGCCGGAAGCCGGCCATCCCAGATTCCAACAAAACTGTCCGGATTCCGGCCATTATCTTGAATTCTAACTGTATTAACCGAAATCAAATAAAAATGGTCAGAATCTTGTCGGTCAGTGATGGAATCTCGTTATCGATGATTTTTATATTAATATTTATATGTTTTGAATAAAAATTAATTTTTATAGGTTAATATGTTTGAATGAAAATATAAAAAATATTTGTAATTTTCTGTACGCGCCAAACACCGAAAAATGCTTTCGGCGAAAAATATTTTCCAGAAAAATGACTTCCCTGAAACCATTTTACGACGGAAACCATTTTACGTCGAAACAAACGGAGCATAAGTAGAAAAAGGCAGAATTGAGAGTGCAAAAAAAAAAAAAAAAAAAAAAAAAAACGGAACATGAGCAGCATAATAACTTCAATAATTTGTAACAGCTATCGGTTAATCATTTTCTCTTATATTAAAATTACTCTTTTAACCTAATAACTGTTATTTCTTATTTAGGAATGATCTAAACATGTTCAATGTAATTGAACATCATATGTGAATTTGAAAGGGCAAATCACTTTACCATCATATGAATCTGGAAAGGTTGTAAGAAATTAAGGAAAAGAAAACCTTTTAAAATGAATAATTAAACCCTTGGCAAGGGTGGAATCACCCCCCGAATCCAAGGGCTATTATTTTTTAAAGTTTTCAAGCCACTCCGTTCCGCTCCCCACTTTTGTTCAATTATGCAATAAATAAATAAAGAACCAAGTCTCCTATAAAATATAAAGGATTGTTCATACATAGCATAATCCATTAATTTATTTTATTTTATTCTTGGGACAATTATTATTTTTATATATAATCATAACTAATAAAATGTTTCGAGAATTTTTTTCAAAAAAATATCCTAAATGAACACTTGAGAACAATTTTTTAAGAGATATGATACATTGACACCCTAATAAACAACTCCCGACCACCTTTACCCCACATGTCAGCTTTTACTTTTATTTTTTAGAAAGAAAAAAATATATGATTATCTACCACCTAAATGTACAACTTTTCACTACCTTGTTTATGTGGCAAGGTGGTTCATCACTTTATTTTTTTTATTTTTTTTTTAAAAAAATCTAAAACTAGTGGGAGACCAACTTATCACATAGACAAGGTGGAGAAAAGTTGTATATTTAGGTGATGAAGAATCATATCTCAAAAAAAAAAACCTATAAAGCTAATTAAGACATCACCTTGCCACGTGGACAAGGTAGTCAAAAATTGTGTCTTTTATAATGGTAAAATATCATATCTCATTTGTTAATTTCCCCCTCCCCATCTTCTCTTACTTGAATAGAAAATAATAATAATAAAAAAAAAAAAAATTATGTAGGGGGAGTTATGGTCACAAAAGATTCATGAGTTAAAATCGCCTTAACATGATTACATCAAGGCCGTCCCAATGGCCAAAAAAATCAAAAAAGTCAAATAAAAAACAATATAACTTTTTCTTTTCTTTTTTTTAGTTTTTATATCATATTAATAATTTTTTATTATTATTCAAATAAAAAAGTCACTACAAAACAATTTTTTTTTACTTCTTTATAAAATAATTTTAAACTTTTTTATACTTTATATCGCATCAATCATTTTTTACTACTATCCCAACACAAATTTCAAAACACAAATGCTTACCAAAACACCCATTCCTTTCACACACGGCTTCTAAAACTAGGAGCTTGTTTGGCAAAGACATGTACAGAACAGAATAGTGGGTTGTTAATTTTGGAATTAGTAAAAAGTGATGATGTGATATAAAAATGTGAAAAAGTTTTGTTTTGTAGTTAATTTTTTTATTTGAATAATAATAAAAAATTATTGATGTGATATAAAAAATAAAAAAAGTAAAAATATTTTAATGTTGATCGGTAATAGGAAATAAGAAAAAGTACATTAACAGTACACGTATTACTGTGTACTATTCTGTTACTTAACAAACAAGGCGTAGAATTCCTTGTTGTTAAAGAATGATGTCCGTTGGTGGCTTGGTGTCATCTGGAAGGCCTTATATGCTGTAGATGGGCCGTGGTATTGAAGAATCTCCCGTGGAAGGAGGATGGTTGTGTGTAGAGAATGATAAAAACTAACTAGAATAACAGTGTCTTGGACTACTCTTTGGGATCTTGGGCCTATCAGACCTCTTGTGGCAAATGCTTGATGTGATACTTTTTGGACCTCTATTGGGCTTCAATGCTTGATGATAATTACTGGCCTTCTAATCACTTTTTTATTATTATTATTATTATTATTATTATTTTTTTAAGGTGTCAAAATTTGGGTACACAATTATTTTAGAGTATGATTTCATTACCCATTAGATAAACGAGTCAAATATGAAACTCGAGCCAAGTGGGGGACTGTTGGTAGCTACCAAGGCACTACAAACCTACAAAAGACTCAAACTCAAAATCCCATGAAATTAAAAAGCCTACGTGAATGCGATCAATGGTCATTATGTTTAGTTGCAAGAATAGTGTTAATCATGACTTCAATGGCAATAATAATTGTAATTTTATTAGTAATAATAAGTATAAATTCAATGGCGATGATAGTGATTATTTCAATTGATCAAGATAATAGTTAAAGGATCAACAATAATAATATTAATAAGTTCATCAATGATATTAATGACATGTTCAATGTATATAGTAGACGTACAATGTGCATCCAAGAGTAATGACATGTCCAATAATAATAATAATAGTAGTAGTAGTAGTAGTAGTGGTGATTCTATAGGTAAGAATAATCATAACTTTATTAGCAGCAGTAATGACTACTTATAAAAAAGGATGGTAACAACTTCATCTACAACAACAAAAGTAACTTTTACCTTCAGTCTCAATAATGAAAACTTTATAAATAACAATGACAATCAATACTAATATAACTACAGTGTTACCAACACAGAAAAATTATTGCACCAATGTCAATCTAAATAGTAAAAAAAAAGAAAGAGTAATTAAGGAAGAGATGATGTGATTTTAATATTGCAGCAGTAAGTGGCATAAATCCAAATCGACAATGATTGAGCCTTTAATAAATTCCGGGCCATGTACAATGGGAAAAAGTAGGTGTTGTTTTATGGCTGAATGAGCTTTACATGAAACTTTGTTTAAGGTGTTGACATGTTGTTTTCCAAAAGTTTAATAAGAAAAAGATAATATGGGTGAGATGTGAAACTCATATTATCTTTCTCCCTGTCTTGTCTTGCTTAGAATTTTAGACCAATCTCCTTAATATTGCTGGAAAGTATTCATCGACAGAATCTGAGGATGAAAATTGAGTTTCCATCAATTATATGAAAGAGCCAAATGTATATATATATATATATATATATTTCTTCCATTCAAATATTGGAAAAAGGGAAAAGGAAAAAATTACAAAGGATGATCATTTCTATTCCTCAATTTGATAGAGGAAATAAAATGTGAAACAGTGAGAATGCTTCCAAACATAAGGTGGAAAGCGGCTCATCCAGCTACAAGGTGTGTATTAAGATTAGCACATCTAGATATCTTAAGAGCACTTCAAACATTTATGAAATGCAATTGAACAAGAAAGTCAGAAATTACTAGTGCAGAGATTCAGTCTGAGACAAGCAAATGATCCTTCAAAGCCAGAATAGTGAGGAGAGAGTCTCCTTCAATGATTATGGAGGAACAACCCATTGAAACAACCATTATGAAGGCTAATAAGGCTGCATAAGCTTCACCCATCAAGGCATCCATAGGGGGTAGCTTCAGAGTATTGACTGTCAAGAATTTTCTAGAGTGGTCTAGGAAAACTGGGGCAGCGACTGCAAAAGTAGGACGAATGACCACATTAAAGTTGACTTTAAAAGAACCTAAGGAGGAGGATCCCAATCAGCCAAGTTACTATTCTGCCAAGCCATCAAATGATGCTGAGTGGTGTTCTTGATACATTTAAGAGCGTTGAGAGGGACAAGGGTAATGGCTTCATGAATAAGTTTATTCTTAGCAAACCAGATCTGATCCATTAACACCAATGCAGAAATTTTGTGTTCCCCCTACTTCTCCTACTTTGTAGCGGGTTATCAAAGAGGGGAAATAGTAGAAAGACGAGTAATTCTAAAAGTTATTCGTGTGTTATTTTTGTGTCTCTCAAAACATGAGATAGTTTTTAAAATTATTATCATAAAAATGACAAAAAATGAACTTCTAGCATTACTTATCGAAAGACAATAAAATTTTACTTTTTAGATTGGCAGAAAAAAAGAAAGAAAGCAAAGGCACGGGTTAACATGTGAGTGTCTATAATGGATTAAGATCCTGTCAAATTATCTTTCCGAATTTGAGATAATTTGACCATGCGATTGTGAGATATCACGTATGAAATTCACTTGACCAAATACAAATTAAGCTACTTAACCATTTATTCAGTCAAATAAATATTATAAATAATCTATCATAATTATTTATTTAAATTACACGATATATCAGTCCTCATCGGTTTCAGATAGATAGCAGAGCACGTGAGGGCGTCCTCGTAATGGCCCAATAGTTCAAAAGAAGTCGCTGTGCGCCTGTGCCTCCGAAAGAGAGAGAAAAACGGTTATGGCGTGAGAGCAGTGCCAGCTGGAAACGGTTGGCTGGATGCTGGACGTGAACCAACACGTGTACCCCATCCGAACGTGGACACCTGGACACTGCAATTACTCCTCCTGTCACCCCACTCGTTTGCTTTGTCAATTAAAGCGTGGCAGAGCATAACATATATATATATTATTTCAACTAAATATATATATATACATATATATTATTTACAACTAAATTTTAAATTTATCGTAAAATTAAATTGGTGAAACTCAATATAAATCTCATAAAGTTAAAAATAAAATGTAGAAAAAATATAATAATATCATTTCTCTGACCCCACGGTCCCCACCCCTCCAATCAGTCCCTTCGCAGTTCGCAACCGATTTTGAGAAAATGACGGCCCTTCCTCATATTTACAGTTTTCGCCACTCCCCTCGCGCCGGACGCACAACCCTCTGCCTGCGGGGATGGGTCCCACGTTGAAATAGAATAATTATTCAGTGCGTTTCAGCAAGAGTAGGACGATGTGGACCATCTGAGTGCATCCAAGCGAATGAACGGTATCTGTATAAATGCATCGCTCGCTGCTCTGCTATTTGGACAAAAGTGGAACGGGAGGTAGGGGCAGCTGATGGTAATTCAGGGAGTCTCCTAGGGGTATGTCTGACCAAGCGCAGAAAACCCGGTGCAAGACAAAAGTTGAGAGGGGGGGGGGGGGGAGTAAAGAGCAGATCTCGCTGATAACCGATCAGTCATTATCGATTTCACGGTATTTCGATCAACTGATCGCATTTTTCATCACATTATTATTGGATTTTTCCAAAAAAAAATTCAAATTTGTATACTTATAAAAGAAACAAAAATCCGCCAAAGTTATTCGACACAAGGAAGATTGAGAGAGTTATGGAAATAGCTTAGCTGGATTGCATTCAGACGACGGATGAAGGCTCTGGATTTCCGTTAAGGTGAAGAAGCCCCTACCCAATTGCCTCTCTTTCTCCAAATTACATAACCGCCCCCTCTCAGTTCTTCGTGCGGAGGTAACAGTTTGTCTCTCTCTCTCTCTCTCCCACAAAGTGTCACTCGTGTAATATAAGGAAGTTTGAATGCTTAACTTGGGTTAGAAGTGGGAATGGTTGTTTCATTGATTAAGTGGACTAATTAATTGTTTATTAGCGTAGCGTAGTTACCGGTGGATGCTTCTTCGATTTTAATTTTTTGGATTGCAGACAAGGAGCATAAGGAGTATTGGAATTTGAAGAAAAAGAAATCCAGGTTTTGAGCGAAGAAGGAGAAATGGAATCGCTAGTGGACGAGGTGGTGGAGGAGATTATGCGAATTCACAGATCGTTGCCGAGCAGACCGGGAATTGACGAGGTGGAGGCGGCCAAGGCCTTGGTCAAGAACGTGGAGAAAGAGGACCAAGCGAGACTCGATGCCATTGCGAGGCATACCAAGATCCCCGGTGTGCCGGAGGAGCTCTTCATGGTGTTGCAAGAGATGCGCAGGAACTTGGTGTTTTTCCAAAGCAAAGAGCAGAAGCGGGAGGCTCTGAGACTGCTCGAGCTCGAAAACCTCCACTCCCTGTTCGATGAATTTATTCAGAGAGCTTCCAAATGTCTGCCGTCCACAACTTCAGGCTCAGGAAGCCGTTTCTCTAATGAGCCCAAATTTCCTGCGCCTACTTCTACTTCGACGTCGACCTCGTACTACTCTGAGAAAGAACCTGTAAAGACTTCTGAATTGTTCACCAGAGATGACAGCTATGTCACCAAGGGCAAGTCAACGTTCTACGCTGATGGCATTGGGATTGGGATTGGGATTGGACCCAGTGTTTCGTCCACAGCCCAGATATTGGATCCTTCTCTGAAACCTCCTACCACTTCTTCAGGCAAGTCTTCTCTGCATTTTGATCTTGTTCGTCTTCTTTTTCCTTTTTGGGTTTTGTTTTCTAACCTGCTACCCTACTACTGTTACTCTTTTTTGTAACTGGGTTAGATATATAAATGAGTATCTTAAGGTTTGGCTGAGATTCGGATCAAATTGTTCTGAGTGTAATAAATTTGAATCAAGAATTTTATAAGATTATCTCTTTACAAAATATAGCTGTGGTTTTTGTAGGTCAAGATGGAGAAAAATTGAGTTTGATAAAGCTTGCTAGTTTAATTGAAGTGTCTGCAAAGAAAAGCACTCGAGATCTCAATCTTCAGAACAAGTTGATGGATCAAATTGAATGGCTGCCTGATTCAATAGGAAAGTTGTCGGGTTTGATCACCCTAGATTTATCTGAGAATCGGCTTGTGGCCCTACCTGCCACCATAGGAGGCCTTTCATCCTTGACAAAGTTGGATTTGCATTCAAACAAGGTCTCTGAACTCCCGGATTCTATTGGAGACCTCCTTGGCCTGATCTATTTGGACCTGAGTGGAAACCAGATATCATCTCTGCCTGCTACCTTTGGCAGATTGGTCCGTCTTCAGGAGCTTGATTTGAGCTCAAATCGGCTCTCTTTGCTTCCTGAGTCGATAGGATCGCTTGTTAGCCTGAAGAAATTGAGTGTTGACACGAATGATATTGAAGAAATTCCACATACCATTGGCCGGTGTACTTCACTAAAAGAACTTCGTGCAGATTATAACCGACTTAAAGCTCTTCCAGAAGCTGTAGGGAAGATTGAGACCCTTGAGGTTTTGTCAGTCCGTTACAATAATATCAAACAATTACCTACGACAATGTCATCTCTATCAAACCTGAGGGAGCTTGATGTCAATTTTAACGAGCTCGAATCAGTGCCTGAGAGCCTGTGTTTTGCAACCACACTTGTCAAGATGAATATAGGAAACAATTTTGCAGACCTGAAATTTCTACCAAGGTCAATTGGGAACCTTGAGATGCTTGAAGAGTTGGATATTAGCAATAACCAGATACGGGTGCTTCCAGACTCCTTTAGGATGCTCACAAATTTACGTGTACTGCGCGTGGATGGAAATCCTCTGGAAGTTCCACCAAGAGACGTAGTTGAAATGGGTGCACAGGTAAGTTCTTAGTTCTGTCTATTGCTTACGTTATTAAGAGAGTACCTCTTGCTTCTACCGGAAGGCTCATTATGGTTTCTTACTGCATCAGGCTGTTGTTCGATACATGGTTGACCTTGTTCAGAAAAGGGAAAAAGTGGATGTTAGATCACAATCGGTTAAGCAGAAAAAAAGCTGGGCTCAGATCTGCTTCTTTTCCAGGTCTAACAAAAGGAAGCGCAATGATGCAGATTATGTGAAAGCCTGATTGATTACAACATTGCTGACTAGAAATGCGACATGATCTTTCTGTTGGTAAGCTGTTGACTTGCTTTCTGACCAATTTCTGCGTGGACCTTATAAATAGAGTTGAGGATATATTTACGCCATTTACATTAGATTAAGACCATGGTGTAGGCTCTTTCACCCTACCGATCTATTGTTACCATATGCACACTTTGGCGCACGGTTGTGCCAGCTTAGAAGAGAAGTGAAAAGTAGGCCAAAAGTAGAGCATAAGTAATCAAAATATAGATGGTAACTGCTATTGCTTCTGAATGTTTTCATTATCATTTGAATTGCAGGAATATTTGCCGTTACTGTTAGCAGCAGGTCGATGAGAGCAGAGATCTCACTGCAATGACTATGCATCTAATGTGGGTGGGTTTTTCAAAATGGCTTTGACTTTTATGTCTCAAAAATGTAGATTTCTGTCCATCTCCCACCCTTCCCTCCTACTTTTTTTTTTTTTTTTTTTTCATCATTTTATTCTCATAATCTGTTCTTCTCTATTGTATTCTGTCACTATTTCTGTTACCTTCAAGAATGTACAATTTAGACGGAAAAAAACTTGGGAAGGGGGGGAGATAATGTTGTACTCTGTTTTTCTCCTCCATTGTTGATGAAATTTGAGTTTAACCTTTCTACCACTTCCAGCGGAACTCGTTCGGGTTCAGACAGAATATATAATTTCTTTTTGTGCATTTCATTGATGCTAATGTTGTCAAACATTGTATTTTACGGGGCCTCTGGTCGAGGGCCTTCTTCTATCCTTACAGTGAAAGGAAGGTGTCCATATCTGCTTCTGACTTTCACAGTTTGGATATCTACGGCGGCTGCACAAAATCCCCAAATATGTCTTATTGCCTGCAAAAATTGACAAAAATTTGTAATCAGCTATGCTACATCAGCAAGTATGCCCCAGTTCTCGCCAAAAACCATAGTGTCGTTTTGCAGAGCCTTGAAGCTCGTGTGTGATTGGAAAAGGATTTATGTGCAATGTGCAAGTCCAAGGTTTCAATTTCTGTTTTTTATTTTTTGTCCCAAACGCCTAAAAAGTCATAAAAAGGTTCTGTGGGCCTTCTCTAATAGACTAATACATTGTCCACTTCGCTCGACATTCAGTGTCCTGTATCATCTTCTTTGAGTAGAAGCCCTTAATTTGAGGTGCGATCAAGTGTAGTTATTGTCTCAGAAAACATCACAGCTTCATTGTAAAAGACTTGGTATATTTGCAACTTGAAAAGCAAAAACAAACTGTGCATGTTTAAGACATGCAAATCCTACTGCAAAACAGTGCAGTGTGTTATGTTTATGGTTTGCAAATCCTTATACAAGGTTCGAGTGATGTTTCTCATCTGCATGCATGCATGCATTATTCTAGTTTTTGACCAATTAAATCTTAGGACTTGATTTCGCAAATCCTAATTTGCTGGCTAACATTTTCCATAAGCATATATAGTCAGCAATTTTTGACACGACTCGCGAATTTTACACGAAATTAACGGATTGAAATTGAGAGTTTTGAATCGTTTAATTAATAGGTTGAATTAGGGTTGACTTATATAAGTTTTATACTTATATCTCGACAAGACCTGAACTCGTCGCGCTGCAACATAAGGGTTAACACTTTTTAATGCGATCCGCAAACCCGACACAAAATTAACGAGTTAAGGTTGTAGGGTCTGACCTATTTAATTAAATGAGCTAGATTATAGTTGACATATATAGTCTTATACCAATGACTTGACATAAACCAAAAATGATACAAAAACACAAATTGCCACCCAGATACGTGATGATAACTTAATTCAGTTCGCCACTATATCACAATCCTTCTTGGTCCTCTCCTAGTCCACTTCCTTACAGCTCAACCAAATGAGTTGAAAACCTATCATTTTTTTTCGAAATGGACGTTTAAAAGCATATATTTTCTGTGTGGCCCCAACAACTGTGAAAAGCTACGAATCCTCTTAGCATGGAAATAATCACTATTTGGTGTTGTGGCGCCCTGTAGATTCAGATGGTTGGCACTTGTCAACTGCGTGAAGAGGCAATGCCAATTATAAAATGGGAATCTTGCGATCAACGAAGTAAACATTTAACTTGTAATTAAAGAGAGTAATTTTATAGTCAATATTTTTATTTTGTTCCATTTACTAGTGTACATGGTACCACATAATTTTAAAAATAAAGTGACAACATATTCATCATGATGTGACAACATTCACACCATTAGATACGTGAAATTTTGATGTTAATTAACCTTGAAATGATACTTATGGAGAAGATCATGTTCCCATCAACACAAGGAATCAATATCCTCTCTCCTTTCAAGTGAATAGAGAGGATTGATTCTATATATGGTGCATATTAGATTTCACAGATATGTTGTCACATAGTGAATGTGTTGTCACGCCATTTAATTTTTTAAATGATGTAATACCAGGTATACCGTTAAATAAGGATCTGGCTTCAGTGCTGTAGTTAAAACTACAGCACAATCTGCTGTTAAAAAATTAAAGGCCCAGATTTAACCTGAATGAAACCGTCGCATATAAAGCAAGACATTTAACGCCGTTTAAGGGTAAAACCGTAAAAGGAAAAGTACAAATAAAAAGAAAAGAAAAAGTTGTCTCTCTCTGCATCTGTTGCTCCATCAGAACGAGTCACACTCACACTTTTTATCTCTTCTTTCTCTTTAACCTCAACCTGATGTCCAAGACTCGAAGGAAGAGATAAAGAAGATATATCAAGTTTTTCATCTCTAACTTCAATTTCTTCATTCTCAGCTTATTTGATCTCGCTTGCTTCATTGCCTATTGGAGTTCGATGAAGGCAATGAGAAAATTCTGCCTCGTTGATGTTGGCGCCTGTCTCGTTGCCCAAATTTTCAGGGAACGATTTCAAGCTTTTCTTGGCGAGCTTGACTGAGGAGCCCTTAACAAGAGGACTGGTTCTGGTTGCTTGCCATATTATGGTAAATCGGTGGACAGATTAAGTGAGTACAGATGAAGGGTGGGATCTAAATGTTCGTGTATATGAGTCTAATATGCCTTAAAAATTCTGTCATTCAAATCCTCACCGTACATTTTTTAACAGCAGATTGTGCTGTAGTTTTAACTACAGCACTGAAGCCAGATCCGTTAAATAAACCCTCACCATATTGCTTGAAATGGAATGATCATATTCCAACTAAAGATGATAACAGATGGGTTTAATCCTGTATAATAAATTTTGGCCAATATTAGCTCTGTCGTCACATGGAAGAGTTACATGCATGGCTAGTATAATTACAAAAATCTGAATTGGAAACCATGTAATTGATTGGTTGGAAAACAAAAGGCGTATATGAATTAAATAATTGCATTATTTGATGTAATATTAAGGTGATCAATTTTATATATTTCTCACAAAGATGCTTATTTGTATAATCTCTAAATTAATGAGGTAGTGGCCTAATTAAACACATTAACTATTAATCAACATAATATTGTATTTGTATTAAGAAAGAGTTGGCTTTTCTTCATTTGAAAAGTTAACAACAGTCTTTTTTGTTATTCAATCCAAAAACAGGTTATTTTTTTTTAAAAAAAAAAAAATTAAAATTTTAATGTTAACTATACATGCAGATTTTTTATTTTTTTTTTTCTTTAGGGGAATAGTTGGTTGTGGGATGTTGCTGGGTTGAAATACTGGTAGGTCCAATATTGATGGGTAATTTGGATTTTGAAATTCCATGGCTTTATGATGCTATAAGGTTCTGAATAATTTTCACGTTTTTTTTTAATAGTTATTACCTGCTGTGTGCCTTCGGTTATGCATATGTTATCATTTTTTCTGTTTGAAATTCTTGTGAGCATTGTAGTGGGTACAGTGTGAAAGAGAAAGGAAGAGGGAGATAGAAAACACTTTTATGAATAAAAAATAGAGAGAGAGAGAGAGAGAGAGAGAGAGAGAGAGAGAGAGAGAGAGAGAGAGATTTTGGTGTTAAAGAATGTTTAGGGTGAGTTTGGGTGGCACTGTAGATAATAGTTTAGGGAATATGTACGCATTGTAAGGAAGTCATTGAAATGAGGATTTTTTTTTTTTTTTTTTTTTTGAGGGGGTTTTATCCAAATTTAGGGAAAGTTTGGGTGGCACTGTAGATAATAGTTTAGGGAATATGTACGCATTGTAAGGAAGTCATTGAAATGAGGATTTTTTTTTTTTTTTTTTTTTTTTTGAGGGGGTTTTATCCAAATTTAGGGAAGTCAATCTAGTTTAGAGAACTAAGAAGTTATTATGAGTTCCCTTACAATCAGAATAAAGTTTTCCTCTAAATTGGGTTAAAGGAAATTCCTTCAACTCAGTCTATTAAACTAACATGTGTTCCAGATGATTGATTCTCACATGTGTTTTTGATTTTCACATGCATTTTATATACATGTAGGTTCAATAAATTCAATTGAAGAAAATTAACCAATAAATACTTCTTATTTCAGCTATAATATAACCGCATCCACATTTAGAAATTTGACAATTTTCTTGGAACATGAAGGAAACCTTCCTTGTCTGTTTCCAACTGCTATCATAATTAAGGTGCAATTAGTGATGGTGAGAATGCATTTGCGAGAGGACCTTCCTTCCTCTGATGAGTAAGTCTCATCTGTTGGAGGTTGTAGGCTTGTAGAATATACCAGAGAAGTGAGTTGAGTTTATGTGTTTGTACAAGGAAATGTTGGAGAGTATGGAAATGGTATGATGTATCATTACATTATGATCTATCATTGCGTTTAAATCGATGTTTCTGATTCCTGATGCAAGCAAGCTAAGCCTAAGAAACCAAATGCCAACACAATCGTATGATAAAATGGTGGTTTGCTGGCTTCAGATATGTGATTTCGCAGGAGAAGAATTAATAAGACCATCCATGGCTTTAAGGCTTGAAACAAAAATAAACAGGAATGTCAGTTTCTCACATTAAGGGCATGGGGTTTTCTTAAGTTGGTGACTTTTCCATACTGCATAAATGAAAGCGGCCTGCCAGTCCAACCCATTTCAACAGCCTCCTAAACGGTAACCGAGCAGTATATAAGCATTATACCAAAATATGAACAAGCCTTGTACATAAATTTTACATTGCAGAAAAACCTCCGGGTATCCGGATTGCCGATGTAGAATTTGGACTTTCCTACCATCCTTCTAAGTTGAACTTTATGATAGCTTCTAGCTTCTAAGTAGGTTATTTGTCTAGAAAATTGCTGCATCCAAAAGAAAACTGATGGCAAAGAATCAAAAGCTGCCATCACAAAAGTCATACGGTGTCAATCTGTGATCACTTTTGCACTTGAAATATGTTATGGTCTTTGTCACTGTGTTGGATGTGAAAATTACATGATCTTAGGCTGCTGCTCCATCTACTCTGATGTGATGTCGGTTGCAACTTCTCCACTAGTTGGCCTGTAAAAATTTCATCACAAAAACCATGTCATTAAACAGCAGAAAACAAAGAAGAATACTTGGTTAAAAATGAAACCCATATATTTATGGCCCAAAAACTTGGAATTTCGACAATTTATATGGCAAAAGGACTCATGTCTCTACAAAATACCTCATGACTACAATCTAGAACCCTTAGGGTGCTATAGTTCAACCCTGAGATGCACAAATCCAGAACTACCTTATAACTCATGAAATTTTTGCTGATCTCATAAGTCATACCAACCAATAGGATATGGCCTATGCTACTCTTTTCTAACATATTTTGGCCAAACATGCCAGCACCCTTATTTACAATGCTGTTGGACACACCTATTCCGCTAACAAGAGATATTTCCAAGCATCAACTGCATCCAACAAGCCATAATTTCGAATTTCCTTCTAACTGCATCCATGCTTTTTTTCGCCAAATGAAAGAATATGGCCTATGCATGCCACCATGTCTGTGCATCTGGCACTTTCTTTGATAAGCACCTGAAATGCAAAATACTGGGAATATGTACTTCAAATTTTTATCATTGTGGGAAGTTCACACCAGAGATAATCATGATTGCTGGTTTAAAAAGTGAAATGCTTGATGCCAATACCTCAATCCCCTATCAAACGTATAAACTCGTACCTCAAAGGCACAAAAGTCATGATTGACAGACCTAAAGAACTATCAGACACTTGGGCCTAAATTATACTACACATCATTCCAAGCACATCAAAAGGCAGATATTTATATTTGGGGCCAAAGGGGGGAAGGGTACATAACATGCACTTACAATCCACTTAGAACTTTGATGGCATCATAGAATAACCATTGCAAAGTGATTGCAGGTCCGACCAGCATTATCCTAATAGGAAGACTTCTTGTAAACAAATTGACAAGCCCAATTTTCTTCACCACCTGCTAATGTGAAATTGCAAATTAGACCTAATTCAGTTCCCTGATTATGTCAACAAAGTATCACCAACCAATAGTGTAAGCAAGTGACAATACCAGCATGAGGCTATCAGCTTTTGTGTTATAAAGAGAAGCAACAATGTTGTCAGCAGGATTGGAGATGAAGCTACCAATGGATCCGGAAGCATAGCCAGCCAAACATGTCACTCCAAGCTGTTGAATTTTTGAGCAATCCTGCTTTCTTTTCTGAATAACTTTTTGATAAAGAAAATCAACAGAATGCTCGAAGGTCGAGAACATTACTATCGAGACTGCCCAAGAAAAATTTCAAATGATAAGCATGTAATGCAAACGTTAAGCAGAATAGGAAAACAAAGCTGCAGGAAATTAGGGAATTACAGGGAAGATTTCGGCCCCAAAGTGGTACAAGTCCCCTGTAAAATCTGCAATAGGATATCCATCAATAGAATAGAAACATGGCAGAAGCTAAAACACAAAATTGAAATTTATGTTTCAAAAATACTTACCCAAGGAGGCCTTCTGATGCAAATAACTTTGGAAAGCCATCAAGCAAACCCTTAGCGAATTGGGGCTGTGCTTGAACCCGTACTTTAACTGCTTCAAATGGGCAGAGAGCTATATTGGCAAATACTTCAGCAGATGCACTGCTAATAAAGAAAATGACACTTCTGTTGTGGTCTACCAAGATATTGGAGTAGAGACACTTAAAGTATTCATATAGACCAAATCTACAGCCTCCTTGAATACCATATCCAAAGAACTTGCCAGCCCAACCTCTCCACAGGGCAGAAGGGCCTTGTTCCCTCAATAGGGTAGTGAAGCATGAGTAAATGCTGTTATACTTGACTGGGTGCACCTATAAATACCACTGAATCCATTAAGCATCCAAGCAATGAATAAATAATATTTCCTAGAGAGAGTCAATCAACAGAGCTCATAGGACATCCCCATTTTGAGACAACAGAAAATCACAGAAACAGGCAACAGCGACATATTTATATTACACGGACAGAGCACACAAAAACTGATAAAGCATCAATACGATTTATCATTAGGTATTTAGGTGGGTGCTGACATAATACATAAGAACCAAAATTTACTTGCACAAACAAATAAAAATCCAATTTTTATTAGCAGAGACGGACTCTTAAGAACGCATATATTCAAGTAACAGCAAACAAGAATCAATGATCATAAAGTGAAGGGAAAAGAGAAAAAGCACACACATACGCCCCATTGTGAAATCGACATAAACAGTAAGAAAAAAAAAAGTGAGGGAGAGAGAGAAACCTGCATGTTGACTTTCAAGACATCGAGAGGAGTGATAGCGAGATGGGTAGTGCCGGCACTGAGCATTCCTCCGACGGCGCAAACCCCGAAATACCCATATGGTTTTAGTTCCTCGCTTACTCTTCTTCCTTCAACCCCTCCCATCCTTTTTAAGTTTCTCTCTCTCAATGTGTGTGTATATATATATATTTATTTTCTGCTACTACTCTTAGTAACTCCTGACCCCCCCCTCTCTCTCTCTCTCTCTCTCTCCCTGACCCTGAGAAACACAAAGCCCCCATTTTTAGTATTTCACTGGCTCACTGCGTTCAGAGAAAACTTCTCCATTTATCGTTTTTTCTTTTCTTTTCAAAGGGGAAAAGGGTGAGATTACCACTGGAGGGTCCTTTCCTTTCTATACAATAGTACAATACTATGTTTTTTGTGACGGACAGATCACTAGGGAGATCGCAGTTCCAAAAAGGCAGGAGGCCACGTTTGGCATTAGCTATCGAGGTCAATAAAGCAAAACACGGTATCGTGTTATAAATCATGATAAAAAAAACCTAGGCCTCATCATTTTATTTTTTATCTTTTTTCCTTTTGTCTCATTTTTATATGCGTTTGTGATTTAAGAAAGTTAAATTTTTAAATGTGCGATTGTAAAATTTGGATAAGCAGTTAACAAAATTATAGTATAATATTTAAAATTGTAATTTAACCTTTAAAATTGCACGTTCTAAAAAATATACTTATTACCTATGATTTAAAAACGCTAAAAACAACACGGGATTGCAAAAATACAAGGAATGGACAAAAATGTTGGATTAGGGTAAAATTGTTTTCCGTCAAGGGTTTTGCAATAAAAAAATTTCAGAAATAACTAAATAATTCCCACAAACGGCGCCAAACTGTTTGTACAGTTTCCGGTACGGTGACGTGTTGCTTTGCGATTCGTTGCCTTCCTTAATCTTCGCTCTCCTCGTAATCTGCAAAATAATAAACGGCTCGTCGGACTATGGGGGTGCCGACTGGACCCCCACTCCGATGCCTAAGTCAGTTCAAACTAATTTTCTGGAGAATATTTGTAATCTTAAAAGCTCAGAGAATCTGGTTCCTCTCTTTAATACCTGGCGTAGTAGTCTTATTTATAGGCTCACAGTTCACAGTTATAAAACTGCTAGAGTTCTTGGAGCATAATCTAATTAGGAGTCTGAGTCCTAGATCACATAGTCTTGAATCTTATCTTTCTAATTAGGAGTCTGAGTCCTAGATCACATAGTCTTGAGTCTTATCTTCATAGAATTCAAATTGGGTAGTAGAGTCCAAACTGGATATGACACTCTCTTTAGCTAATGTCATTCTATTAGGTACCTTATCCCATATTTGATGGGATAGAAGTCTATCTTGATATATTTTGAATATCCGTCTTTTTGGAGATAACGACTGGTCTTGTACTTAGGTCTGATCTGGCCGGGCCAACCCGATGGGCTCGGCCCCCGATACTACCTTAGGCCCACGTGTCTTTGGAGCTGATTATTTCTCCAACAGTTAAGGACGCCGATCCTACGCCAAATAGATTTTTATTTCTTTAAGGACATAAAATTCTAGAACCACCAGTACTTTTGATCTCTATGAATGTGGTTCTATAATACAACTAAACACTATTTATCATCACCCTTCTAAATTTTTGCTCCCGGCCTTTACCCATATGCTATTATTCCATCTTGATCAATTCTTTGAGGAAATTAGTGATCTTTGTGCTTTCCCTTAAGTAAAGAGATATACCATGTTTTATTTGAATCGGTTTTCTATGAGAAAAAGGGAGGTATGGATTAAATTTGGACGTTAGTCTTTTCACAAGAGATCTTGTAATGTCTCACATCGCCTGAGAATGTAAATGTGCTTATATATATAAACACACATTTTTTAACATAATGTGTTTCAAAGCTGTGATAGCTATGAACCTATCAGAACTCCGCAGTTAAGCGTGCTTCTGCGAGAGTAGTACTAGGATAGGTGACTTCCTAGGAAGTTTGGTTTGAGGGAGCCAAAAGCGGATAATATTGTGTCATTGGGGGTGGGTCGTTACAGATTTCACGAGAGTAGGGTTTTTTTTTTTTACAGCATCTAAGTTAATCCTTCACTAAAATACAAGATAAATATCCAAATATTGCTCATTATCCAATGAGTAATGCTATATACCACATTTATATTCAACAACTATTACATAATGAAGATGTAGTAGTCCTAAACCCTTGAATTCTTTTTAACAATGATTGATCTAATGATTAGTACTTGAGGGTGTGAATAGTTGTGTAATAAAAATGTAGTTTTAGTTTTTAATTAGTGTTTCTCTTGTATTGTACAATTTAATTCAATAGATGAGAAACGTTGTTAGCTACATTGCATCAATTTAATTCTTTTGCTATCCATTTATAATTTACTTTTTATTTTTTATGAAAAATGCTACATCCAATAGTAATTTATTCAAAATAAAATGATGATTTTGCATGCCACATCAGAAAGTATAGAAGTGTGAGAGGGTATGTATAACATTTCTCTCTTCTTCTTCTTCGATCTATATATATATATATATATATATATATATATATATATATATATATATATATATATTCCAATCAAAGGTAGCTTAAAAAAATAAAAGGAAAGAAATTGAAAAACACATACACCAGAAGCTTGGGACTATGGACTTGAGTTATGAGAAATGCTACGTGTATTTTCAAGGGACCTTCTCTTTGACAAGAGGAGATAATTAACCAAGTTCAATGGCGGCTCTCATTAAAATAGAAAAAAAATTAAAAAAAATCTGCAATAAATAGATAATATCCACAGTCATTAATCGATCATATCCTTAATTAAGATCGCATCGAGCTCCAAATTAATCCAAATAAAGGTCTTAAAAAAGAAAAAAAGAAAGAAAAAAAAAAGGCATTGGTAAGAATATATTAAGGGGATCGATGGATGCAGCAGATGAGGTTGAGAGCATGAGTGCGTCTTTAGAGGATGGAGGTGGAGGCCGAATCTGGATTTTGATGGGCTGTAGAGTACTTGTGAAGGCGAAGAAAGTGTTTCTGGGCATGACTTGCAACTTGTGTTGGGTTCTTTGTCTTCACACAATGCCTTGAAATGCTCCTCCAATCTCCCTTACCGAACTCCTCTAAACCTATTAAAAACGACCTGTTTTTATTTATTCAAGTGAAAATGCATGCCACTTTCATTAGATTTCTTTTTTCACCAAAAAAGCCGCCATGCAATGAGAGAGAGAGAGAGTAACAGGTAGTACTGCCAAGTTAGCCTGGACATGCCTTTTATTCGAAAAGAAAAAGAAAAAAGTAAAATTATAACAACCATGCATATTTTTAAATATTTTGGCCACTAATCACGGGGTGTGCAACAGAAGCTAGCAACAAGAATTAATGTACGTACAGATTCACATTTTTGAATGCTCCAGATCTGCTGGAATTGCAGTACTTATGCAGATATATATGATGGTTGTATAGATTGAAAGTTGTACATGTTATCTGATACAAGTAGTGTCCTCATTCTATTATATTACGAAGTTGTACTGTTTTTGGTACGTACGTGAATGAAACCAAAACAGTTTGAAAATCTTTTAAAAAACAGTCTAATCATGTGAGAAATATGAAATTAAGATGAATAAAGACTAGTGACAAATAGCATAAATAAAGAAATAAAGGAACATATATAGAAGTTTGTGATACATACTCGTGTTCTTGCTGTGTCCATGGCACCCCCCTTGTTCGTTTTGGTTTCTTTTCAATAACAGGAACAGGAACCGGAGGAACTGATTTAGTTGTAGTACTAGTGGTCTCGGCGGCAGTCTTGTAGTTGGGTATTGGGATGAAACCAGATTCAATCATCTCGATCTCTGTAAGCAACATTTCCCAGCGATTCCTGACTCGGGTTTCAGTTTTCCGAGGGAGCCTTGCCGCAATTCTTTCAAAAAGGCCCGGAGAATCAAGACCGAACTCCTCTAGTGCCTTCTCAAATATCTTCACCTCCGCAAAACTCCACTCATCATCAGTAGTATCATGCGGCGGTTGCTCTAAATTTGGCCAAAAAGAAGGTGCTTCCATTATTGTTCACCGACGTACTCAAATCAAAAGAAGAGAAGAAAAGAGAAAGAATTAATAGCCCGGTATGATTTATCTCAATGATCGAGCAGGCCGCTAGCTATGAAAGATTCAAGCTAAGAATTAATCAAGGGGTCAACTGTACGTCTCTCTTGCTCTTATATATATCGTGTGTGTGTGTGTGTGTAAATATACGCGAACCTGACGCTGTGGTGCTAACCGTAAAGAAAGTCGGAACTCACCATTAAGGAAAGTTACCAAGTACACCTTTGCAATGAGGTGGCAATCTTAACCTGAGATTTTAATTTAATTACTTAATTGGAAGAAGAAGATAACGCTCCACCTCATTAATTCATCGAGATTATGAGGTGTATCCATGGTTTCCAACTGAATGCATGGCCCTGAGTTTTACCAAATCACAATATCAGATTTGGATTCCAGAGATCAAGGGGTTTCGATACAGTCCAATATTTGTCACAATATATATAGGTTTTTTGGGCTACCGGCCAATTGTGCTATATATATTAGCCACGATATCTTTTTAAAGATGGTATGATTTTATAATGGTTTTGAAAAGTGTTTTTAAATTTTGGTTTGAAAAAAAAATGTTTTTTTTTTTTTTTTTTATATGATTTAATGAGGATAAATAAGTTTAGGTCGTGTCTATATTTGAAAACTTTTGTGTTTTGAATTGTTTTTTAATGATTTTGAGAAAAAATGTGTTTAAAAAAAAAAAAAATTGGTTTCAATACCATTAGCAGCTAGCTAGACAAAGCTTAAATCCCGACTATTATTTTTAAATTACTAAAATTTAATTCATACCATTATGATAATTACTTAAGAGTTCCTTAATTTGTCCATGCAATTTCGAATGCCAAAATTAAAATACATTTTTAAACGAAGTCAGGAAAATGTCTCATTTGAAAGTGGGTTTTTTTTTTTTAAAAAAAAAATGATAGTTTGAAAATTTATTTTTAAATATTTTACCAAACACTTAATTATATTTTTAAAAATCTCATCTTTAAATCAGATATTTTTTCACATCACTATTTTTAAATAGCAGGTTTTGAAACTGAAAAAACCAAAATAAAGTCTTATAATAGGGTCAAAGACAGTATATGGAGGCCAGGATGTCTCAAGATCAGAAGATCACCCCCTCTTGATCGACAAAGAAGTACTATTTCTACGTACGCTAAAATTAATGGAATAGCTAACAGAATATAATTAACTACATTCTTCTATTTCAAAGAAAATTCAGTACGTTGTAGGGGACTAATATGCCTTTTCATTTTCTTTAAAAAATTAAAAATGCCAATGATATAATTTTTTATTTTTATTTTTTTTTTAAAAAAAAAAAACAAAAAAACGTACAAAGCATGCAAGTTCCTCGGCCGTGGCATACGGCATTTGGTCTTCCTTAGGACCGGATCGAACTGGTAATTAATACGATGACTTGTACCTCTGTCCTGTCAGATTCAGTGCCACAGTACTCGATCGTATATATATATGGTTCTTTAATTTCAGAAAATTTATCTCCATGATCGATATACACAATATTCCTTAATTATATGTCTTGGAAGGTCTTGAGAATCTTTTAGGCGTATTTTTATGGTTGGACTGAGCCAGAAATTAATTTCGGGAGGCACATATATATGGAGAGATTTGCCATGTTGTCGTGCATTTATAAGGTTTCATGGTCTGCAAAAGGTTCAGCCTTTTTCATTGTGTGCGCGCATGTGATCGATCTCTAGCTTTCAGGTTGGGAGGGTTGCATTTGTTCGTTGCAATAAAAATGAGTGAAGTTATGCTTGTAGCGATTGCTGCTGCAATCGGGAACCTGTTGCAAGGATGGGATAATTCAACCATTGCAGGTATCTCTCATCATTTACGTATACGTACGTTCGTACGTTTGATATCTGTCTCGATCAGACGGCCGCCGGTTTGTTCATTTTCTTTATTTTATTTGATTCATGATATGTGCATGATTACAAATCTTATGTAAACAACATGATTATATGAGAAATCTACCTGACCAGATCGAGATTGGGAATTAATTTCCTTCTTGTGCTCAGAGAATTCGGGCAAGGAATGAGAGAGTGGAGGTGCGGGTCCCAAGGTGCATATATGTCCGAGTTGGTGAGTCTGCACCTCCAAACAGTTTGGGAACGGGCCTGCTCGAGCACCATGGGACCCCTACTCCTCTGTCTCATTCTTAATTACCTGAATTCTTTAAAATTCGCACAGGAAATTTCAGAGGATCCGGGTCCAACTGACGCGCAACCGCCAATCGACATGCAGCTGATTGGCTTCCAAATTATGGATATTTTATGTTATAGATTGGTATGTCTTAGTATGGAAGAAACCATTTAATGGACGATCGAGTACTAATTCATTGAAAAAAATGTTGGTCATCTTCTCTGCAGGAGCTATTATTTACATCAAGAAGGAATTTCAATTGGAAACCGAACCTACAATTGAAGGCCTAATTTTAGCCATGTCAGTTATGGGAGGCACTGTGATTACAACATTTTCCGGACCAGTGTCAGATCGGCTTGGACGGCGTCCTATGCTGATAGTCTCATCGGTTGTGTATTTTATCTGTGGTTTGATAATGTTGTGGGCACCCAGTGTCCACGTTCTTCTTTTGGGAAGGCTATTAGCTGGCTTCGGAATCGGCCTAGCTGTTACTCTTGTTCCAGTTTACATATCTGAGACAGCTCCAACCGAAATTAGGGGGCAATTGAATACCCTTCCTCAGGTCACTGGTTCTGGTGGAATGTTCTTGTCTTACTGCATGCTGTTTGGAATGTCGCTCATGGACTCACCAAGCTGGAGATTGATGCTTGGTATTCTTTGTATTCCATCCCTTATTTTTTTCGCTTTAACAGTTTTTTACCTGCCTGAATCTCCACGGTGGCTTGTTAGTAAAGGGCGGATGATTGAGGCTGAACAGGTTTTGCAAAGACTACGCGGCAGGGAGGATGTCACAGGTGAGTTAGCTCTGCTGGTTCAAGGCCTTGGCGTTGGGGCTGAAGCATCTATAGAAGAGTACATAATTGATAGCCAGGAAACAGCTGCAGGGAAAGATGAGATAAGGTTATATGGTCCTGGGGAGGGTCTCTCCTGGGTTGCCAAGCCTCCTGGCATGGAGTCCCGTCATGAAAGCATTCCTCATGTGGATCCTCTTGTGACTCTCTTTGGTAGTGTCCATGAGACGAGAAGCATGCGCAGCCTGATTTTTTCAAACATGGGCAGCACTTCCAACGTCGTAGGAGAGCATGATGGTAAAAATGAAGAACAATGGGATGTGGAGAGCCAAAGGGATGGTGATCAGATTCAGGGCTACACATCTGATGCGAATTCTGATGACAATTTAACTAGCCCATTGCTCTCACGTCAAACGACAGATATGGATAAGGACATGGCTGCTGCAGCAGCATCTCATGGCAGCTATTTAAGCACCGATGCTGGTGAAGCAGTCAGTCATGCAGATATTGGTGGCGGTTGGCAACTGGTGTGGAAATGGTCTGAGAAAGTGGGTGAAGATGGGAAAAAGGAAGGAGGATTTCAAAGAATTTATTTGCACCAGGAGGCTGCCACTGGGTCTCGGCATGTCTCACTTCCTGGTGGTGCGATGGCTGAAGAAGGTGAATTTTTTCAGGCTGCTGCTTTGGTTAGCCAGCCAGCTCTTTCTTCCATGGCTTTAGTTAGTCGGCATTCAATTGGACCAGCAATGGATCACGCACCGGAAACTGTTGCTAAAGGGACAAGTAATTGGAGTAATCTTCTAGAACCAGGAATTAAGCGTGCATTGTTTGTTGGGGTAGGACTTCAAATGCTTCAGCAGGTAAAAAGTTAGTATATGTTGCAGTGGTAATCCTTTTCAAATTCTTTACTTCATTTGTTTATTCGTAACAGTTTGTTTGTTGTGTTGTCTTTGGCAGATTTCTGGCATAAATGGGCTTCTCTACTATGGTCCTCAGATTCTTGAGCAAGCAGGTGTTGCAGTTCTTTTATCAAATATGGGCATCGGTTCCGCCTCTTCATCTCTCCTGATAAGTTGTCTCACAACATTCTTGATGCTTCCTTGCATAACTCTTGCCATGAGGCTAATGGATATCACTGGCAGAAGGTAATCGCAAAAACGAATGATTTTGACATGGAAGTTAATTAATTTACATGCTATGAGCTATCTATCTATCCTTCCTGCATATATATATATTAGTCTACATTTTGTTCTTGCAGGTCGCTGCTGCTGTACACAATACCAATCCTAATAGTGTCACTCATTGCAATAGTGTTTAGCAGCGTTGTCAACATGGGCTCTGTGGTAAATGCAACAATCTCCACCATTGGTGTGGTGGTCTACACCTCCGTCTTCGTCATGGCCTTTGGTGTAATTCCCAACATCCTTTGCTCAGAGTTCTTCCCAACTCGTGTTCGTGGCCTTTGCATTGCTATCTGCTCTCTGACGTATTGGATTGGAAACATCATGGTTACCTACTCTACTCCTCTTATGCTCAACTCCATTGGCCTCGCTGGTGTCTTCAGTATCTACGTTATTGGATGCATCATTTCATGGATATTTGTCTACTCGAAGGTTCCTGAAACCAAGGGCATGCCTCTAGAAGTCATTTGTGAGTTCTTTGCTGCGGGTGCCAAGCAGCCTGCTGATGCTAATTAAGGACAACTGACCCGATTGTCCAGGAATATGAGCCAGGACAAACATCATCAATTTGATTCTTAGGAAATATATGAAAAGGAAAAATGTTTGGGTTACAACAACTTTTACCACAAAATCATTTATAAACGGACGTGACAATCTATAATTAGTGAAATAATTAAGAAAAATAAATAAATAATATTTTTTTTTGCTAAATTATTTTACTAATTATGAATTGTCACACCAACTTGCAAATAATTTTGTAATAAAAGTTTGAAATTACAATATATGCAAAGCACCAATATTAATCATGTAACATGAAACATGTCACATTGATTTTTATTACCGTAAATATTTTAATATTAGTCTTGAGACGTAAAGATGGACCATGTTTACTTTTAGTAATGAAAGATTCTTTCAACTCAATTTATTAATTTGATGTGTATATTTTAAAAATCAATGTGCAAAGCACCTATTTTATTAAAAATTAAAATAAATGTAAAAATCATATATTCTAAAAATACACGTCAATTTAATAATTAAAATTGAATCAAAGATAAATAAATAAAATTAAAAGAATTTCCTTGAAAGAAAACTTGTCCAATAAAGATATTGATTTATTATTTAGACCAAACGGGCAATTAAAAAGTAAAGTCTTTAAGAGCATTTGTATCAAAGTAGCTAAATTTTTTCTAAATTTTAGTTAAACAATCTACTTTTTTTATTTTATTTCTTCCTTATAAAAAGCTTTTTACACTCAACTCTCTAATTATTTTTCTATTTTAACTATATATATTGTTTTTTATTAGATTTGAGACCAACCATTTTTAAATGATTTCCCACATCGAACAATCCCAGCATGAATACCCATCTAGTGTTCTGGGTCAGAAAAAAGATCGAGCACCTGACCTGCAGCCTTTCCAAACCACAGTGATGCTCAACCGAAGTAAAGCATAAAAACCCAACAGATCAAAACCCAAATCCGAAAAGCCAAAGGAAAAAACACATCGTCCTCTAATCATCGAACTGGGTCTCGCATCAACAGCCGGACGAGATTGAGCAATCGGAGGGGAGGTTACGGCCGTTAATTGTTTTGAGACGACAGGAGTCGCCGTGACAGTCACGAGTCGCAGCGCTTCCCGTAGGTAGACGAGGCGCCGAGCGAGAAAGAGAAAGCGAAAGACAAAACTCAAAATGGGCGAAGAAGATGGGGTTTTGGAGAACCGCCCCGGCATCCTTATTGTCGGATCCTCCAACGTCGGCAAACGGACCCTTCTCTCCCGTAATGTTCCGTATCGTTTTCTCTTTATTCTTTTCATAGATAATGGATCGGGGGTGCTCTGTATGTTGGATAGCCGGTCCAAGTTGGTTGCTTTCTCTTTATTTTACTGCTTCTGTTCTATCTTGTTTGATTGCTCATCGATACCTTTCTTACTTATTCTTAAACAAAGCATATTATTGAACGACTCAAAAAACCCCCTATACAACGAACGAAGTGTTCAATTTTGTGCATGTGCATATCAAGTGCCTGATTTTGATGATTTTAAGAGCTTTTTGTCGATTGTAGGATTACTCTCTGTGGATTTTGAGGATGTTTCTGAGTCATCGTCCGAAGTGCTCGTCCACGGGTGCGATTCTGGGTTACTGAAGTTATTACTTTGTGCAATTTTTTTTTTCTTTTTCATTTTGGGATTTTCCAAAAACACATATTATGTTGCTTTAACAGCATTTTTTTTTAAAGAACAGCTGGACTATCGATACAAAGTACTACACAGCTGAGGTCTTTGTACGGATGGCCAATCTTCATGATGAATTTTCTATTGGGACATTGCCGATGTTCAACCGCTTGGCTGCCTTGGTCATGGTTTTTGACATGAGTGATGTTGGCCTCTTCCCGTTTGACATCCTCGCAATTGTTTTCTTATTGCAAATGCTTCAATAAGTTATGGGTTTGATGCAATACATGTTTCTTATCTTCCATTACATGCAGTTGTCATCGCTGGCTGCACTTAAGGATTGGGTAGCTTGCACTGACATCCGAAATTTTGAGATATTGTTATGCATTGGGAACAAGGTGGATCTCCTTCCAGGCCATCCAGTTCATGCTGAATACAGAAAACGCCTGCACAGGCTTGAGGACTCCTCCACCGATCCTTATGCAGAGTTTCCTGGATATGGGATATCTGAATTTGAAGGAAGTAGTTTATTGGGGGATGAAGAACCATCATGGGAGATTAGGAGGTCGTGTTTGGAATGGTGCACTCAACACAACATCGAATTTATCGAAGCTTGCGCTTCCAATGCTGATTTCGACAAATGTAAACACATTCTTTACCTTGAGTTGCAATTGGCTAGCTGGTTTGCAATCATTATGATTTCTGATGTTTCCCTTCACATGTTACAATTACAAAATATATGTACATAACTGAGGTATTTGAAATACCCTGCTACTCAATTGGAAACGATGACTTTTTTCTTTCAGTCATAACGGTTGTGACAAACTACTACCTTGCAATGTTGTTATTATGTTACTTTGTTATACTTAAGGCCGTTAATTTTATAGAAACTGTTAAGTGATGTGAAAGAGGACCATAATTGTGATGTTACATGGACATCATACTGTGATTATAGATTTTTTACTGATTGAGAGGTCTAAGGAGAAGTAGATAGACTTTCATGTATATTTTTTAATTGGAGTAAGAGAGAACATGATGAGGTCTTTTTCTAGATAACTTGATGGATTTTCACAATACAGAGGGATGGAATTGGCTTAAATAATATTTGTAAGCTACAAATACTGTACAAAGCTACACACAAAAGTATATATTTCTATGTCTATCGTCTATGCATATATTAGAATCCGTTCATCCTGAATAAAGAAGCTGTTCTTGACAGGTTTATCCGTTGATGGGGATTCACAAGGAGTTGAACGTCTCTATGGTGCTCTTTCTGCTCATATGTGGCCTGGAATGATCCTTAAATCTGGCAATAGGATAAATGAACCATCCTTACCTGAAAAAGAAGGTGCTTTTTTTAAAAAAAAAGAAAAAATCGAAATAATATTTGAGTTTACATACCTGGGAAAAAAAAAAGAAAAAAAAAAAGGAATACTTCTGCTCAGGTTGAACCTTTACTCGCTAATTTTTTTCATCCTCTCTGTCCAGAGTTGTCTTCGGGAGAATCTGATTATGAATTGGAGTATGAAATCCTCTCTGCGGGCTCAGCTGAACCATGGGACGACACAGATAAAGGATGGGTTTCTGCAAGTGGTAGTACTTCATGCCCAGATATGGCAGGGCTTGCTGCTCAGAATATTTCTGTTAAGGAATATGATCTAGAGAACTTAACCAGAACTGATGAAGAAAAGTTGCAGCCTTCCACATCGACAGCCCCGTTGCAGGATGAGAATGACCAGGGTGTGATACCTGATGCATCTGAGCAACCTGCGGAGCTGGATGAGGATGCACCTTTTGACTTTGAGGATTTGGAGCAGTTGATGTCCGAGATTGGGAACACGCGTGAAAGCTTGAGATTGATGCCTGATTTTCGGAGGAGAGAAATGGCAGCAAAGATAGCTATGAAAATGGCTACCATGTTTGGGGGTGGCAGTGATGATGATGAAGAAATTTGATCCATTTATGGAATTACCGCTCTGCTGGACTGTGTAATCAGTTTGAAGATGATCATCCCAGAATATATTTCTTGGTGTCATCCATGTGCTGATATTGGGAAGGCCATGAGCAGTCTTTTCTATATACAAAGCTCATCTTCTGGGTTGATTTTTGCTATCTGATTTCTTTTGTCACCTTATAACTTGGTTACTCAGGATCTGATATGCTTGTGTGATGTGCTTAATCAGTTAGAACCCAAATCTTCCGAACATTGAAAATGTTATAAACATGCTTATTGTAATAAACTACATGAGTGGGACTTGGGAAGATTAACTAGATGTCTTTTAGAGGCATTTATATATTAATCCTGATGGAGGAGGTTATGTAATGATGGTTAAATGCTATCATATGTATACTACTGACAGTGATAGGAAAAATTTCCCAAGTTTTACATGTTAATTACATTGCCTGTATTGCCTCTGCATTTGCTGAATTTTTGTTCATGGATTGCTTGCAATAAAACGGATACCTGTCCTTGGACAATGCGTTTTCATTTTCCTGCTCAGCTCCAAAATAGATATCTTGGTCATATACTGAAATTTAGTCTCTTTTTTTTTTCTTTTTCTTTTTTGCCATAGAAAAGACAATAATAAAACACTTAAGGTGGGTGCGATTGCTACATTTTGATGTTTTAATTTATTTTAAATTCTTGCCTGCACATATCACGCCGAAAGTAGGTGCGATGCTATATTTTGATGTTCTCTTTATTTTATATAAAAGAAAAGAGTTGAGTAGCTAAAAGTTGACTCACTTTTTCCCTTCCAGTCAAGGGGAAAGGTAGTATGCAGGTCAAGATATTCGCCTGAGAAGAGGGACGTGGGCAATGGTAGGGGGAAAGTGGGCAAAGAAGCACGAAAAATAGGTCTTGATTGAGTCTCAGCCTGTTGACGTGGTTGCAGAGAGTGACCTGAACTGAACAATAATATGAAGTTTGGAGGTAAAATATCTACTATCTACTATCTAGTGCCCTTTTAATCATTTCTACCAGGAAGAAGAACCACATGGGCTCTCTCTCTCTCTCTATCTCTCTCTTTCTCTCTCTCTATCTCTCTCTCTCTACTTCCTGGAAAGATAACCTCGGATTTAATGGCGGGTGGACCCTCACCTGAACTAAGAAAAAGTAGGAGATGAGATGATATGCCCTCTGTAGGATAAAGTCTGCACATTCATCATTTAGGAGGACGACTTTATTAGATCGGATAAATGAGGAAGGGTATTCGTAAGCCTACCGCATCTCTTCCTTTTTCTTTTTTCTGTTGTTCCCCATCTCCTTTTACTTTATTTGTCTTTATCATGATTTTATGTTTTGACAAAAAGTTCTACTTGTTTTCCTTTGTTTGCAAAAGCTCCCTTATATTCTTATAATAACTCTAAGAAGCTTGAGTATCAAGAAACATAAAGATTGATGCTCGGGGGGGGGGGGGGGGGGGGGGGGGGGGGAAAGAAAAGAATAAAATATTGATGTCTAGCAGATAAGAATTATTGCTTCTTCGTTTTTTTCTTTCTTTTTTACGTGATACGGATACGGATACGGATACGGTACTCTTGTCGGGTGCAATTAGCTACTTGTATTACATGTTATACGAATGTCATACTAAATTTCTTTCCATTACAATTGACAAACAATGTCATGGGATTCGTAGGCCATCCGCACCGTTTCTTTTTTTTTTTTTGACTAAATAGAGATCACCCTTATTCATGATTGTATTAGGTTTAAGAATACTATTTAATAAAGGCTGAATCTATTGCCAGGTATAATTGCGTTTGGATCCTTAGTGAGAACCAAGTAATGTTGGCAGAGTTGTATATTGCGAGGTGGGATTCCTGATAATTGAAGTTACAAATGAGGGACCCCTTTTACAACAAGCTCATAATACAAAATGCTCTCGTACATTTGTTTATCTTTTCAAAAAAGGCGACAGAAAAAAGATAGATGCTTCTTCTTTGGTTAAAAATACCAGAGCTGCCTCTGCTTTCCTATGAGTAATGGCTAATGGCTAATGGCTAATGGCTAATGCCTCTGTTTTTAAGCCATCATCCTGGACTACTTGGGAGAACATCATGGAGACATTACAAATGGGGGAACCGTCTCCAAGAATCAAGATAGATTCTCTCTAAACAGAGAGACTGAGAGAGAACCATTTCATCATTCC
Source organism: Alnus glutinosa (assembly GCF_958979055.1). Classification (NCBI taxonomy): domain Eukaryota; kingdom Viridiplantae; phylum Streptophyta; class Magnoliopsida; order Fagales; family Betulaceae; genus Alnus; species Alnus glutinosa. Next base: position 26,994,803 of record NC_084897.1, on the reverse strand, counting down.
AGACTGGATTGATTTTAGGGTCACAGGTAGATTAGATAATTAGATTGCTTTTATATGACGCAATTTTTTTTATTTTTTTTAATATATTTCCTCTGTTTTTGTCCGTTTAGAACCATGCAAACTCGATTAAGACGAATCTAGTCTAGGAGAAGCAGTAAACAGATAAACAGGAATACTGCTTTGGCTTTGGTGATTACTGATTACAAAAAGAGGGGGCACAAAAGATTCTCCAGGCTGAAATTGGATTGGCCTGGTCCTGAGTCCTGAGTCCTGACATGACAGCATATGCAGAAGTATGATACCCAGTTGCTCAAAGGAAAATGAAAAAGTGAGCACACAGATTTGGGGCAGCAAAAAATACTGCGGAATTATCATTCTCATATTTCTCGCAATTAACTTGAGCCAAAAAAAAAGAAAAAGAAATATACAAATCCTAGACATACTTGAAGAATTATTACTCTCTATACAATACGCATGACGGCGATGACCAAGTAGTCTGTTCTAAGGCAAGAAAGTAGGAGTATTATCCGGGTTAGAATTGATGGTAATGGCGGTGAAATATTGTCTGGCCCTCGACTCGGCCGGAGGTTGAGTTTGAGGAGGCGGAAACTGACCGCACTTCTGGCACCTACCCACCGCCAGGATCTGTCGACAAGAGGGGCACGAGGAGTGGGAGCCAAGCCACGTGTCGATGCAGGAGACGTGGAAGGTGTGGCCGCACTGCGGCAAAGCCCTGAGCTCGTCCCCATCCACGAACTCTCCCAAGCATATGGCGCAATCGGCTGCTCCCATCTTTCGGTTCTTGGCGTTGTCCGAGTCCGGCGAGCCGTAGGTGAACTTTGGGAGAGACTGGAGCACCTTCTTCTTCAGGCCCTTGTTGGCTAGAGCCCGCGCCGGAGAGGGGGATGCGGCGCTTCCGGAGCCGCGGCGGAGCCAGGCGCAGCGGGCCACAGCGATTAACCCCACCACGCATATGAGGGCGCATAGCAGGGCGGCCAGTACGACGACGAAGTCCGACTCCACTGTCACCGCCTCAGGAGGAGGAGCCTCCGCCGCCTCTACCGTGGATGTGTTCGTGGCTGCCAGAGTAGTTTGAGTTAGAGAGCGAGTCATGGTGGCTCATACACTTTCCGCGTGTCCCTGTCACAGTGTGTGTGGGGTGAGGATTCTGGGTTTGGAAGCAACGATGGGGAAAGTAAATGTATTTATACGTACAAAGAGAGTGGATGTGGGTGGGTGGGTGGGTGGGTGCCTGAGTCTTTCAGAGAGTTGGGTGGTTTCTGTTCGGCTCATGCCATGGAAGAACTCAAAAAAAGTGAACAAAAAATTAAAGAAAAAATAAAAAAAAAATCTCTCTCACAAGAAGATAAGGTACTCATGATACACACGGAGGGAGAAAGGGAGATAGCCAGATAGGGATAGAGACTAGAGAGAGAGAAGTCGTACTCGCTGGGTCTGGGAAGGAGCGACGCGCTCTTTTTATAGAAGAGGACAAATAAGTTATAACAGAGCAAATTTGGGTGCTTTTTTTTTTTTTTTTTTTTTTTTTTTTTTTTTTTTATTGCTAATTACTCTCTAGTCTTCATCTCCATACAAATACAGATTCATATTTTCGGTATGAATTGGTATTTTAATACTCTTGGCCTCTTTGGGATTTCTCTTTCTACTGTTTACTTACTTGGAGCTGATTCTTTTTTCCTCCTTTATTATACTAGATTTTAGGTTCATTACAGGGAAGGATTTGTTGGCCTTGGAGATCAGGAGTTTTATCTTCTCTCTCTCTCTCTCTCTCTCTTTTTGTTTGAAAGATGAACCCCAAACCAAAAGGTTCAATTAAAGATATTTCCAAGTAAGTTATCCAAACTCATGCCAGAAAAATTAAACAACACTGTACGTGAAGATAGATAGTTAGTATTATTAAAAGAAATTATTTAATATTTACAGGAAAAATAATTCTTGCCTTGTTATTTCATTAATTTGAACTATTTTTAACCATTTATTGAGTTATTTCATTGAAAAGGAGTGGTGTGCAGTAGCATCCTTGCATCAAGCAGGAGAGGATAATATAAAGAATTGTGGAGCGTTATGTCATTATTGTTTAAAACGACACCTAGCAAATTAGCAATGCAATGGTCTTATCTTAAAGGAGGACAGGTCTGATGGAGAGTTGATGAACATCCATGCCAATGGGCAATGAGGTGGCCCAGTAGTTGCCTAAACATGCGGCACCCCATTGATGATGTTTTTGTTTTCGCTTGGGGATGGAAGGCCTGGAAGGGAACCCAAAACAAAATACATTCAAGCCTTATCCCCATTTATTAACTCGATATTCTCCGTTGTCTTCCAATTTTCCAAACAAACAAACAAAAAAAAACGAGTATGTGGGAGGTACTGACAACCTGGATGGCAGGTTACGTCTTTCAAAAGCCTTTTGTCCACTCACCCAGGGAGCCTTATTTTCAACTTGTGCAACTGTCTGTCTGGTAGCTTTGGGCCTTTTCTTCTTTTGGGCACCCTGTCAATCAATCACAACTATCTTTATCGGATATGCAACTATGAATACCAATTAACCACCTGGATTGCAGTAATTCATTGTAGATTTCCCTAATGAAGTTTATCTTTTTGAGTTACTGTTCAGGCAATCTGAGAAATGTTGGGACACGTGGGATTTCATTGGGAGCATTTCTAAGTTGTCTATCCGATTGCGGGGGTCATGCAACTGCAACTGCAATCGGGATTAGTTACAATTCTCGACCCATATTAAATCTGCCTCACTGCAATTGAGAGAAGCCCTAATGAAACTCACATCTCCAAATAAATGTTCAAACAGTCTGAGATTTATTCGGGCACGTGAAAAACAAATTGTCTGTTCAAACAGTTTGAGATCTATTTCGCGCCCGTGAAAAACAATTGTCTGTCCAGAGCAATTGCATAAGCCGGTCCATGCAACTATTATGTTCCAATATGGTCAACCTTTCCTAAAGAACAACCTCAATCTTTCTCTTAATATTCATCTAATTCTGTACCGAACGCCCCTTAGTCTTGGTCTGTCTCCAGTTTCTTACCTGATTAGCGAAGAGAAAAAAAGGAAAAAGGAATAAACTGGAGACAGACTAATCAACATGTGAACGCCACATTCGGAGAAAAAAAACGAAGAAAAAGCAAAGAAACACAAAAAGAGAAAATGCTCAACACGGCAAAACTGAACAAACCAAACATGTAATGAAATGTAAGCAACATGTGATGTAAGGAAGAAGGAGAAGATTTGGCAATCTTGAACTTACTATTAAGATAAATTCAGGCAAGCTAGAACAAAGTCAAAATGTTGTTTTAATTGCTAGTAACTTTATGAACAAGCCTGTAAATGTACAAAAATGCTTCTCTATTTATAGCTGGCTGGATTCCAATGACTACAATATTATTATTATTTTTTTTCACAATACATGTAACAAATATTGATATTAATTTTGGATAATAACTGTCAACACAGGCATCACGGTTCTTTTAGTGGTGCAGGTTTATCGAATGAGAAGTCATCTTCATTTCTGGTTTCTTCTTCATAGTGAGGTTCATTGATCTCAGTTTGTTGCTCATCATCATCTTCTCTTACAATCAAGTTGGTTGTAGATGAGATGGGAGACAAAGAACCATCTTCAAAATCAGAGGTCTCGTTATCGTCGTAGGCGAACCCGCGGGTTGAGTGACCAGTAGTTTTGAAGCGGTGCAATGTGTGTCCAGAGGAGTGCACCGTTGATAAGGCAGGGCTGCCCCCTAGTGTTATAGTAGGGGATTTTCCTCCCCGGCCCCCACGTTTCTTTTTAACAGCCATGTGCCACTTCTTAAGGGCCTTGGATGTTTGTTCGTCAAAAATGGATTTCTTCATGGATGAACCCATCTGCAGTCACCACCAAGAAAATTACTGATATAAGTGCTTCATTCAGTAATTACTGAGAAGGTTGGTTGGCTGCTGAAAGCATGAGTGGGATAAAATAAACTGCTTGAGAATTGGAAGCCTTCTACAGATTACATTAGTCTCATAGAATTAGTGGAGATACCTGAGTAACAAGGGCATATAGCGGAAGTGTTACGTAGCTGCAGATGCATAGGACGGCAACCCTATGAAATGTATGAAAAATTCAACCCATCAATCCAAGGTAGAGTAAAGATTCACCACATCAGTTCAAGGTAATATGCTCATGGCTTCTATCTTATTGATTTATAATGTTGATGTGTTTACTTATTTACTTCTTGACTTGAGCAGCCATTTGAGCAGGCTTTATGTGACGTTTACAACCTAATGCTTCTTTCAAGCAAATATACTTCTGTAGCAAAGCAAGAAGATCTATTTCTCATGTGGCGATTTCCATTGCAAGGGAAAAAGATGATTTAAAGGCCTACCCTAAACAAAGTTTTATAATAGCAAGCTTCAAATTATCGTGGAAGCAAGAAGTCAGCCCAAACGAGTACTGCACAGAAAGAAATTTGCAATTCCAAACTAGAATGTTAGCAATGGGGGACACAGCTGATAGGAAAGAGAAATAAATCAGCAAGAAAAAAGAAAAAGAAAGAACAATCAATCACTGTTAGCAAAGTTAAGTGAAGAGCCTTCATTACCCATATCCACAAGAAATATGTTATTTGGAATGCATTCTGCATGTAACAGAAAACTCATCAGAAGAGTTACATACATGAAAGACAATTTAGAAGACAAAAACATAAAACCATAAAAATTGCTAATTGTGCGGGGTTTGATTGAGAATTTGATATGAGAAAAGGTACTAGCATTAGATTGCCATTAGAAATTTTTTTAAAACTCAACTCGCATCCCACTAAGTTGATAGGCACTTTTTTTGTTTGTGTGTGTGTGTGTGTTAATAAAGACCGATCCAATGACTGAAGGGCACTGTCACGTCAGCCCAGCGGGATGGGAGTTGAGTATTTTTAATTACTCTTACCAAAAAGCACTAACATCATGTATCAAAGTTTGATAAAGATTTAAGATGATAATTTGCTGTCTCTTCACCTAAAGACATAATTTGCATTTAGAAAGCATAAGATCTAATATATCCATCTTAATCATTAATTCCAGCCAAAGGCATTTTTGCTTTTATTCATTACAATCTCAATTGATTGATCTCTAAACTAAAGAAATTTAATGTCCAAATATTTCCTCTTTAATTGTCTTAACATTGACACTAATCAGATCATTCTAACCACAAGAACAACTAAGATATCTTTACAGTAAAACTTCTATGCCATAACCGAAACCTCACAAGTTTGCAGCAAGTCAGAATTTCCTCTACCATCAACAAGTGTACGAAAAACAATCTTTAACTCCAACAAATTTTATGGTACCCATTTTATCTAAGTGGTAGGCACTTTTACATCTAGAATCTGCAATAAACGTGGCTATTGGGTACCTGAAACAGAGCAAAATGGATAAGATGAAGAACTAACTGAGGCCAACCAAACCAAAAGTATTTGTCTGAGCCTTGCACAAGTGGAATCCCTTGGACCACTGCATGCCTTTCAGAGATATCAAGAGCCATCTTCGTTAAAATGGCTTGAAGTTCTGTTCCAACAGCCAAGATTATCTGCAATCAATTACAAGGTTAGAATTTTTCATTTTCCAACAATTTGGAAATCTCGCTGCTACAGAAAAAGATTTCTCACAATCACAGGCATTAAGGACGCCCAAAACAATGCCTGCCATCCTGAAAAGGACATATTTTGACGAAGTTAATAAACTTTTACTTGAATGTGCAGAATTTACTCCAAAATGAACTTCCAAGAAAACAAGTTTCTTACCATTAACATTCAATAGCAAATAAATCACGAATGATGCCCACAATACAGGACTGCCAACAACATCAAGAACAAAAAGTCAATAAACTCATATACTCCAAATTGATTATAGGGGGTTGGCTACAGAAGCTGCAGTTATAATGAAACGAAAAGAGATATTAAATCGAGTGACCGTTACCTTACTCCAACGATTACCTTGAAGTCATCCTCTAATGATCTTTTGATATACTTTTGGAAGTTAAATTTACTTCCAGGAGCTAAATGGACCTGTAGATGAAGCAATGTCATAAAATGGTCGCATGTTTGACTAGGACTACAAAATTATGAAACAGAGACTCACAGTGATGAACCCATTGCGCAAGGTTAAGTAGTCAGACTTACTAACAGACCTAAAAAATTGTCGAAAGAAGCATCCCTGCAAAAGATAATATTTTAAGAAGTTCAGTGTCAATCTAAAATAGATAAAACATGATAATAACTATAAAATTGTAAGCATCCTACAGCGTAATCTAAGCGGTTACAAGCTTCTTTGTGATTCTAGTCTAACTGTTGCAAGCCAGATCTATGGTGTAAGTCAAATGGCCCCAAGTCCTTGTAAATTCCTTCAACTCCAACTACAACCACATCCCATCATTCCCTCTTATTGGTCTATAACTAATCTTCATAGCACATGACTAAATCACCTAACCCATATTATCTCACTTTCCTTGATGCCACCCCTTACCCCTCACAAATCCAGTCATTTATAATATTAGTCTTCCAAAATTGTTGCTCATCCATCTTACTATTGGTTACGCTCATCTTGTGATAAACACAACTATTGCGCTCGCAGTTGAAAAGTTACATTCCTTATTATCAGGTCAATTATATCTCCAGCTTATAGCATAATAATGTAAATGACAAAACAAAAATCAAGATGTGCAAGTTAGTGAGACATATTTCTTACAACATAAAAGAAGAATGGGATCCTTGTCCAGAAACTGGTGTGAGCTCTAACAAATGATGTCTCATGAGCGAGCCTGAATCTTGAAGGATCTGCACATAAAAAAGACATCCAAGATTAACTTCCAAAAGGCACATATGTCAACTATTGAGAGATGAAATTGGGAGTGTCATGTTCAAGAGTAAGGAACTGCAACTTTCAAGCTATAACATAAAAAGACAAGCTTTCTCCACATCATTGGTTATTTGGACATACCATTGGAAAACTCATAGTCATGGGATGTGGTCTCCCGCTCCCACTCCTTCCAGCCGCGAATCTGTGCAAAGAAAATTTGAAAAAACCATTACATATAATTGAATATATGGTTAATCTAGTATTCAACATGGTCATGACAACTATAAGTTTATTATGGAGGCACAGGTGTGTAAAAGGTACATTATATTTTCAGATGGCATAAAGAACTCTTTTGGGCCAATTTGTGCCTTTGAGCCTTGCTCTCTCGATTTACTGTTAGTGGAGCCAGAAACCATATATCCAATAATCAGAAGGTGAACCACTTTACGTAATTCCAAGCCACTATATAGGACATTGTTGGTTTTAGTTTAAAGCAATTATAGATGAATGGGACCATAGCTATACTAATCGATCTTGTTAGTGGCACTCTTCTCATAGGTTCAAAGTTCAAACCAATCTAGTGATCCTTTCTGGTATGTAGCCATAACTAGTCATGACAGAAATGGGGAAAAAAAATAGCTGAAATGACCCAAATATCCAAAACCAAGCAAGAATTCCCAGATATTTATCCTGCATCCCCAATATAGACTGTATAGTACATGCAGCCAAACAGAATTGTGTCAACATATTTGGTTGAGATGCTCCACGTAATTCCTTCTTGTTAGTTGTTACGTTTTATGTTGGCTAATTTGGTGTTCAAAACAAATTGGTGCAAGTCTACATTTTGTTATGCTAAGTGGCACTTAATCTGTAATTTGATAACTTTGTCAAATCTGAATAACTGAATGGCTCGGTTGGAAGGTTGGTTGGTGGGAGTCCGAATGAGACGTGTTACAAGGGAACAAGGTTTAGCGGCAGATGCATCCAGTTGGTACCTCGGCCACATCATGTCCGAACGAAAGCATCACAACAATGTGTAATTTGACTCTTCTATAGTGGATGGGTTTCTTGGGTTTGGCTGTCCCAAACTGGTTTTACTTTTAAAGAGTTCTTTAAAAGGTTTTCACTTTATCACAACAATTTGCGTGTTTGATTTATTTTGTGCTTTGATTAATTTTGGTGACATTGTGTGTGGTAATTAAATTTTAAATCGTTGATATTTGTTGTGATTGGTTGAGAACACCTATTAACCCCTTAGGTGTTGTTTGGGGTCCTTGGGCATAATTTCATTAGTAACTGCCCAGAGATAAAATCAATCAGCTAGAGATTATAGCATTCTTGAGAAGCCTTAGATTCATCTTCCATCCAAAAACAAATGCAACAACCGAAAATGTATGATTTTCCAGTCACATATTGATTTCCAATGAATTGAGAGGCATCAGAAGGTGAGAGCTAACACTATCCCCAAAGCTTCCGAGTATCAGTATATAGATGGTATTACATCGGAAGTATAAAAAACAGAAATTAAAAATTAAATTAAATTAAAAAAGAAAAAAAAATCTCCCTCACCTTTAGTCTGCCAAGCATCATTGTGAGAAAACTATACACCACATGAAAGACTGCTAAGAAAAATATGAGGATGTGCAACTGATGCAATCCATTGACAGATATAAGCGGTGCATAACCCTGTTGAAAAAAGTATAATTAGGGAGTTGGACTGGATTGAATGCTGTTAACTCATGTAGTGACAAAGCATTTTTTAGGTTGCAACCAGAACATAAAGTTCGGAAACTTTATTACCTCAAAATAGAAAAGGCCAAACAAAAGCAACTCTTATGTTGACAAAATATGTGTGTATATATATGTGCATGTATGTATGAATGAATTTATGTATGAGGGGAGTTGGGTTAGCAAGGAATAGAATGCATACAAGTGTAATAGCAGCACAAACTCAGTGGCTTCAGGATTACCAATCAAGCATTAGAAATTTAAAAAAAATTCTTGAAAGAATCAGTATGCACAATTCCAACATATTTGATACAAGGATGTGTTACTCTCGAGCCCATTAACAGTATTTCTACTATTTCATGTCACACCTATTGTGATTTAACAAGAAACATGTGGCCTAGTTCAGAACGTCTCAGAAGGTTTGATATGTTGATCAACACATGAAAAAATTTCTGGATTCATATTTTGCTCTGGTTTGTCCAATTTTATTTTATTTTTTTAATTTTTTAATATATATATATATATATATGGAAAATGATAAATGTACATCACATGTACAACAAGTGTACAACACCCCTCTCACATGGGGTGGACCCCACACACTATAGGGCCCACCCCATGTGAGAGGGGTGTTGTACACTTGTTGTACATGTGATGTACGGGAATCACCTCTATATATATATATATCGTTGGGTACGTTCCACTTTGAAAATTGCTGAAATTCAAACTCCAAAAATAAGCTGGGCAATAGATACACTTACATCGTCACAACTAGGAGCGTAGCTACCAGCCGCTAAAACTCTACGGTCATACCATAATAATCTGCGATGACTTTCTGTACTTGAGCCAGAAGAACATGGCAACATATTGTTTAAAACCTTTGCAGGAAGACATATTCTGGAAATGTAACTCTGCCCAAAGGTCAGGAGTAGTGAGATGAAACCTAGAACCATCAGCTCTGCAGTAATTGCAATGAAGGTTAGATATATATATATATATATATTAACAATATGTGTCTCCACGCAAACACCTCGAAGCAGAAAACAGCAAGAATTAAAGAAGAAAAAAAATTCAACCAAAGCTCTGATGACTTTCTCAGTTCCATGAGATCAAATTTACAATGAGTAATCGTGAACTATGTGCTTACCCGCTTTAACCTTCTCTAGAGCTTCAAATAAAGCTTTCTTCTGCCTTTCTGTAAGCCACTGGTCGAATTGACATTTTAAAAGAATTAAGAACAGGGTTAATCAGATGAACCAAAACAGAGCAACATCATGAAATCAACAAACTATTCTTTTAAATCTTAACCAAGTACACTAACAACTCAAAACTTCCCTTTCTGGGTGGTGTTTGGCTGTTTTTCTTAATGGGCTTTTTGTTCTTGTCTTGTCAAAAGCCACCTACACCTACAGATAGGAAATTACCCACCCCCAAAAAAAAAAATCTCTATTTTTTTTTTTAAAGTCAAATTTCTGGATTTTGAGTTCTTATATATTACTCGACTTAAACAATTTTTGGAAAAGTTGGAGCACTTGATATTGTAGTTCAAGCTGATTACAGGGGTAGCTTTTCTTCTCTAGAAGAGCATCCCCCGTAATCTCCTTTCCCGTTGTTGTCATCTCAGTTGCCATTAATGGGGATACGAAGCAGGGGAAAGTTGCAGAGTCGAGATCTGAGGGCGTGTAGGCAAATTTCAGTTGGGCTTTTGGTTAAGCAGAGAATAGTAACTAGCTAGGAATTGACTACTGCAGAGTATAAGAATTGAAGACATCGTCATCATGATCAAAAGAGAGAAAATATCATCGGCCACCAGAATTAGTGGGATACTTTAGAACCACCAAAAAAAAAAAAAAGCTGGAGAAATTGGAATTTAAGAACATAAGAGGGAAATAAAAAAGAAGTTACTCAGAACTCACAAGCAATGAAAGCTGATATTAAAACACTTACCGTTCCAAGTTTGTGAAGGACCTTTTCCAAGGCGATGGAAATGATGATGATAACAGCGCAGACACCAGCAACAGCCCATGTGGGCGTCTTGTCCAGCTCTCTCGTCTGCGCACCAGTGCTAGCTGCCATAGCTCTACCTCCTACCAGAACCCACACGCAGAAACACGCATAGCACCAAGCCACCATTTTTTCCTTCTTTCTTGAGGAGCTTCAGAGACACGGCGGAGAGATAAGAGAGAGAATAATAAAACCAACTAAAAAAGCAGATACTTTTGGTTTCAGGTGCTCTCGTCTTGAATGCATTTATTGGTTTTGAAAGCCAGTGCTCTGGATTCAGACAGTTTGATTAAGAGCCATTATAGCCTCTGCTTGGTGAAGGCGTCGCACCCAGTTGAACGTACGAGTAAAAAACAAGGGAAATGTTAAAACCACGACCCCTTTGCAGAACTTGATCACAGCTCCGCTCTTAATGGTGTAGGCTTACACGTGAGCTTCACATTATGAAAAATATTAGATTTACAATACTAATACAATAATTACATAACAATTTTTTATATGAGGATGAGTTTCATACACTGAGGCCCACTCTCGTATGAAGGGTTGTTGTGATGGTGTAGTGTAAGAATCAAATCCCTCACACTATTGTGAGTGGAATTGTGTTGAAGTTGTACTCCAATCACGTCCAAAAAAACAAAAACAAACAACGACATATCATCCATTGTCGTAACTCGCAAGTTTTGAAAGCGTTTCTGTTTGGCGGCTCGGAGGTTCCGGCGGCTCAAACTTGGCATACGTCCGCGGTTTTGTGGTCCTAACGTACTAGTGGAGCAGTGACACAAAAAATAATTTCAAAAAAAAAAAAAAAAAAAAAAGTTGTACTACTGTACTGCTACGGCCCATGCTAAAAACCACACGTCTATAATGTGGGAATAATGATAGTTGTACACCTCACTCCCCATAATGTGAAGTTTTTGTCGGATATAAATTGGATTTCCCTATCATCTGATTTGTCCGATATAAGTTTTTATTTATTAAAACAATAATATTAATAAACAATTCAAACACAAAACCTTTATTATCAGTGGTGGTTCTCGCCTAGATAAAAAAAAATCCACATCTAGTTGCCCCCATGTACCATTTTAGCTAGAAAATTATTTAAAAAATAATAATAATAAAACATTTAAAAAAATATAATTTGTTTTTCTTCCTTTATATCATATTAAAATACTTTTAAGAAAAGATAAAAAAATATCAAAAAAAAACATTTGTTAACAGAGCCGTCACGGCACTCTACCGTGTTTCAGCTAACAAATAGACTCGTTCATGAATTGTGATTGACACGTCATTTTTTAAAATTTATTTATTTTTTGTGATTGACTAGTCATTTATGTAGGTCCATTGACTGCATTTTAAATATTAATATTAATATATATATATATATATATATATTATTCGTCGTACTCATCACCATTATTGCCCCTATTTTAATTAAAAAAAAATATTATATACTTAATGGGGTCTGTATTGAACTTTTAAATGTCAGTAGAGTTTTTTTAACTGTTTATTTTAGCTTTTAGTTTATGAATTTTGAGATAAAAGACAAAAAATCTGATGGCCTGCATATTGGAGTGATGGCTTAATAGACTTTAATCTCGGGTGACCCCCCTCCAGGATTCGTTAATCCCAAGTTCATATTATCTAATCCTCATCCTAATTTCAATCATAATCCCACTAAACAAATATTAATACTTTAATCTACCCCATTAATTATGTTAAGAGCCCATTAGGGCTTATTATAATAGGTCTCTACAACCCAAGTAAAAAGGAGCTCGTTAGGTCACCTACTCAGACGAGTGATGACTTTGAGGCTTTTTTTTAAATATATATATATTTATTAATTTTACTATTTTGGACAAAAGAGGTATATCTATTTATTAATTTTATTTCAAGATTTACAATTATAATAACTTAAGCTATATCTATTAGATTATTAACACAATTTCTTTTTATGTTTTAAATATTTAAAATATTCTCGTTACAAAGTTAAAAATAATATTAATAAAAATAAGAAAAATAAAATTATATGAGTTTAGGTCGAATCAATTTAATAAATAGATTGAGACCAAATCAATTTTTGTTTTTTTTATTTACTCGATCTGCCCAACTTCGCCTTGGAAGCGCACATGAGCAGGGGCTGAGTCGTGGCGTATGTGTACTGCTTCAGCCGTCCAATGTTATTCCGGTGGGGATCGATCCCTTCACGGTTCACCGTCCAAATGTACAATATTCATATATGATTCAACCGCGTCTATATATTGGCAAGACTTGGAGCCCTTCGTCAAATGAATCACGCAATTAATTAGGACGATGCCTAATATATTTTTCTTTGGTAAAAAAGAAATATTTGGCAGAACGTCGACATCAGCCGTGTTGATCTCCGTCATTGAAGGGCGTAGATCGAAGATGTGAACGCCGGGTAAAGGTGGTCAACCTAGCTAGCGGACAAATCTGCAAAACAATGGGAAATCATGGTTAGTAGAATTTAGCATTTTCATGATTGCTTGGAAATTTAATTTCGATTAAAAGAAAGTATACGTATGACTACCTTTAGTAGTGGAGCTAGCTAGGAATAGAAAGGTAGTTATGCGGCCACTTATTATCTGTCCTGCTCAAAGGTGGTCATGCTGCTATTTTTTTTTTCCAAAAAAAAAAAAAAAAAAGAAAAAACAAAAGAAAAAAAAGTTAGCTTTACATTTGCATGTATTTTTTCAAAATAAGCATATATATCTCATGATTATTTTTCTTTATCAAATGTGAACTTCCCTGAGAAAAATATTTTGAGAAATGATTTTTTTACATCACATTATCTTATATCAACTCTACACTAAAACACATAGAGTGTGAGACCTATACATATGGGTCCCATATATGTGGGTTCCATATATATGGGTCTCACACTCAATGTGTCTTGATGTAAAGTTGATGTAAAATAATATGATGGAGAAATAACACATTCCAAATGTTTTTCACTTTCAAGTCGCATTAAACTACTGTTTAAAAAAAAAAAAAAAAAAAAATCATGGGTAAAGATCTTATTTTCAAATATTGGTTTTTTCAAACCCAGATCTTATTTTCTCCGCCGTTTCCAACCTGCAACGTGCCACTCCACCGCTCTCTCCGGCGTTCCATCTTCTTGGTGCCATCAACCGCTTCTCCTTCTGACATCCACACGCTGACGCGTGGTCCTCACACACTAGCGCACGGACGTCATTCACAAGACAATTTGCTCACGCCACCTTCCTTTGCTTCGCCCTCTGCTGAAGCTACTGTTTTATGGGTCTTTTTTGCTATTTTTTGTGTTTTTATGTTTGACGTAGTTGTGTTGTCTGTGTGGGAGATTCCTTTTTCCTTGTTATTTGTCTTCTTAGTCTATTCGATTCCCTTGTAAGCTACACTAGATCTAAGTTTATAGAGGTTTTTTTACCCGCTTGAATAATTGCTTAAGATAAATGATACACATATATCCCTACATATTTTTATACAATAAAGTTTCAAATCTATTATTGAATTTGTAGGACCTATTATAAGTCTTATAAATCTAATGGTATATTTGAAAGTAAAATGGGTAGGATCTCGGTCTTTATCTGCTCAAACATGTCCATGATATCCAAACTACTCAAATAATTGCTCGAACATATATATGAGACCGATATATGATATGTTTATAACTTTATACAACTCAAACAATTTTTTTTAAAATCAACTATTAGATATGTAGCACTCACATGTAGAAAAATATATCAAATAGTTAGTTTGAAAAAAACAAAAATTGTTAAAATTGTAGATGTATCTTTACGGGACCTTATCTGCACTCTCATATCCCTATCATTGGTATGTTTGGCAAGTGATCAGTGAACATAACATAATAGTGGAGAAAAAAAATTTGAGTTAGTAAAAAGAGGTAGATGTAATATAAAGTAAAAGGAATTTGTATAAAAAAGTGAAAAAATTTTGTATTGTAGTGATTTTTTTATTTGAATAATAAAAAAAAATTATTGATGTGATATAAAAAATGAAAAAAGTTAGAATGTTTTGATGTTGATTACTTTTAAAAAATGTGAAAATAAAGTTGAAATTTTTTGTGTTGCTTACCAAACAAGGCGATACAGTGAAGATGAATATTATAGTTCTTTCTAGTGTTTTTCTTATGTCTATCTAGAAAGATATAACTGTAATAAAAAAATTAAAAAATTATATCTATGTCATCTAGAAGTACATAAATTCCAGATGGACACAAAAAAAAAAATACTACAACGAACCCCAGCATTCCTCCTCAGTGAAATAGGACATGAACAGTTGGGCCTCAGATCATGACAAAAATTGAGATGTGACACGTGTGTGTATCCAAGGCCACCAAACCCTGGCCCCTTTTCCACCATAAACTTGATGCCATTAACGTGTGGACTTTTACGTGCATGGGCCACATCATAGCAACTACCCAGACTGGTCGAAGCCAGCCCAGACAGGTCTACCCCGTAGGTCTACGAGCACATGATTACCACTCTGTGTACTGTGTCGATCCGTTTTTCCTCCTCCTCTTCTTCTTCTTCTTCTTTTTTTCTTAGAAAAAGAAGAAGAGGAATTTCTAGAGAAATAAATGGATTAAGATTCCCTTAACCAAAAGTAATATGCTTATGGAGTCCCAATGACATATATTGGCAAAGTAATTAATGTTTTGATGTGACTAGGATAATGGTAGTCATTTTTGTTGTAATTAATTTCAGTTTGTAAGAACATGATAGCTAGGCTGATAATTTCTTCAAGGCTTAACAAAAGAGAAGTCTCCATTATTTGTTTCCGAATTGTTATGTCTTCTTGGTTCATAAAGATCGTCACCAGAAAGGGGTGCAGGACCTTCAGTCTCTGAGAGTTCGGTTACAGAATGGTGAGCCCTGGGAGAGCTGACAACACTTTCAATGTCATGAGTAGTAGAATTGGTTTTATACTTGTGGAGCAAGTGTATAGGTGATGAGCCATGGCTTGGGGTATTCTCTCCACTCAGGAACCCAGATGATGAAACATCTGCCCCTGTCGCCTTACTCAACTTCCTCTTCTCCCTTGCAGCTTTTTGCCATTTCTTTAGAGCTTTTGCCGTTTGCTCTTTGAAGATTGCCTTCTTCATGTGGGATCCCATCTGCATGCATATTGTGCAAGTTTAATATATATTACTACTCTTTTTTTCTGTAACGAGTGTTAATAGTCTTGTCTTAGAATTAAGTATATATACTCACTTGAGTCACCAAGGCATAGAGGGGGAAGGTGATATAGCTACACAAGACTTGCAGAGCTACACCAAGGAAAACCCTTGCCAACACTTCTGCTAGATTTTCATGGAAGCACGAGTTCAACTTGAACTCATACTGCAATATTGGATCATCTTAATTAGTTAATTAGAAAGCGAAGATAATTATATCGATCGATAATAATTAAGATTTATTTGATAATTTTATAGACATGCATCAACATGCATGCACTTGGAGTACTTAGAAACGGTTCCAATTACTTACCCATATCCACAGAAAGTAAGCCATTTGGAACGCGTTCTGTAAATTGGAAAAGCAAAATAGTTAGCTCGAAACACAGGATATTCCAAGCTGCAACCTATATAGCATTTGAGTAAACTCGTAAGGCACGATGGATTTACCTGGAACAAGGTGAAATGAATCAAGAAAATAATCCAGTCAGGTCGATTGAACCAGAAATATTTGTTACTAGGCTCCACCACAAGAGCTCCTTTCACTACGGTGGTTCGATTTTGGATTTGCTGAGCCATTTCCATGATTATAACTTCAAGCTTTGTTCCAACTAGTAGAAGTATCTGTAGCTCGCAAATTAATTAGAACAGTCCACGCAAATCAATCAAAGTCATTTTTCTGCTGTTCAAGTAATCCAATTTTGTAAACTGTATTAATGATGACCAAAAAAAAAAAAAATCTACATATGAAGAATTTCTTACTGCTAATGGTATAAATGACAAGGCTGACAGCATGTACCATCCTGTTCAGAGAAGTGCAGCATCGTGGTTTTGTGAGTGAAAACTTACAGAAGTCATAAAAGCTACAAATGAAGAAAGTAAGAGGCCAGGGGGAGAGAAGTCATACCATAGACGTTTAAAAGCTGAAAGAGTATACAGCATATCCATAATGGTATACTGAAACATCAACATCGATCGATCCATGATTATTTCTGTTAGTGCGTAGCACAAACACACAGAGAGAGAGAGAGAGAGAGAGAGAGAGAGAGAGAGAGAGCAACCTGATACCAACGACCACCTTAAAGTCATCTTCCATTGATCTTTTAATGTACTTATGAAAGTCGAATTTGCTATTTGGTGCAAGGTGGGCCTGCCAATTAGTCAATAGGAATTTTCTTGTGTTAGATGAAGATTGACTAAGATTGGAGGAAAAATACCGGAGTCTGGAGATCTGAGATAGAAATTAGAATTTAGAGGATATCTAGGTAGAAAACGATCGAAGGGGTCGGAGGTTTCTCTTCATGTTTGTTCTGTATCTTAATTTTCCTTCCATACAAGTCAAGAGATGCAAATTTGGAATATTGGGTTGGCATTTTTTTTTTTGGTCATATATTATCGTGGCATTTAAAATTTGAGACATACTTCTTAGTAGTCACTTATTCTTCTTCGTTAATGTGGCATTGTCATTTTACCTTTAAATTAATCTTAATTAAAAGAAAAAAAAGAAAAAAAAAAGAGAAGAAATCAATAGTGAATTGACGACGCCACATCAAAGGAGAATGATGATAGTAAGAGAATACAAAGTATCATGTTTCTTAAAATTTTAAAGAGATATGCTACTTGATATTAATTCTCTTATCACTCTCTGTTGACGTGACATTATCAATTCATCTTTAGATCAATCTTAATTTAATTAAGATTGATTTAAAAGTGGATTGAAAATGCCACAAAGACAAGAGAATGATGTATAGCACATCTATTTCTCAATGAGAAATGGTACTTTGTATTCTATTGTTCTTCTTCCATCATTCTTCGCTGATGTGACATCATTATTCATCTTTGATTTTTTTTTTTTCTTGTTAATTAAAAGTGTATTGACAATACCACGTCAATAGAGAATGATGAGATAATGACAAGAGAATGATGTCCGATAAATCTCTTTCTCAATTCTAAATGACAGTACTATTTATAAATACAACAAAATAAAATATATATTAACATTAAAATAAGTTATATCCATATAACTTGATCGAAATGGAGAAGATCCTATTCAAATAAGGACATTTTCATTCATAAATATTATTATTATTATTTGTAATGGTGTAGAGGCAATGAAATTTTTAATTTTAAATGGAAGGTAGAGATCGAGTAGGCCGGTAGGATTGAAAATAAGAACGAAATTAAATTACCAATTTTTGTAAAAAAGCTTTAATTAATAAGAAATTATAAGATTTAAATAATGATATATAATGATATATATATATATATATATATATATATATATATATATATATATATATATATATATATATATATATATATATATATATATATATATATATATATGAAAAAAGGAGGCGAGGGAGGAAATATAGTCTATATATAGAGAAAGAAAACGAGAGGCGCGCGCTTACATTTATAAATCCGTGTCGCATAGTGAGATAGTCGACCTTTGTTACCGAACGAAAGAATTGCCTGAAAAATGCCACCTGATCATCGAGAAAGCAAGCTTGTGATCGATCGATCATGAATATATAATACGTACCCACAAAGGCATATGATGCATGTGTATGAATTGAAGAAAATTTCGATCATCAGAAGAATTATAATACATCTTACGTACAATCCATCTGAGACCAGGTGTCGTCGATAAGCCGCTATGCCGCCGAACAAAAGACGTTTGATGAGCAAGCCTAAATCTCGAGGGATCTACGTACAATAATTTTAATATATATCAACTCTAACCGGCCTTTTCTTTTTATTTTAAAATGAATAACAAAGTACGTTACACTCCAACTATATATATATATATATAGGCCAGGAAAAAGTTTTCTTCCAAATTATTTCAATCGAGTCAATTATATAAATTGACAGATTTATAAATTCTTTTTAATAGTGATTGGTAAGGAGTCCCCCACGTACCAATCACTATTCTATAAACTGATTACCATTAGTAAATTGATATTCGAGAGATGTGGTCTCGAGCTCCCATGCTTTCCATTTCTTCATCTGTACAATTAAGTCATTTAAACATTACAAATAATGTACGTACTTGATCGAAGTGAATTTTAATTTGTTGTTGAAAAACGAGAGCGGGCAGTAGCATGCTTTGGCTTTTGCCAGAACTATGGTAATAATACTGTAGAGAACGTGGAAGACCGCAAGTACAAATATGAAGATGTGCAGTTGGTGCACCCCCGACTGTGAGATCAATGCTACCTTGTTCTAATATATATATAGATCCATAAAAAAAAGAAAGCAATCTATATATAAGAGAAGGACATGGCAAGTGTGAAGAAATGGAAGTACAATTTGATTTACTTTTACCAACATGATTGGTACAGTAATCATCTCCACCACCACCACCAGCTGGGCCGGCAAGGGCTCGGCGCCATGTGACATCAATATCTCCGGCATACCACAATAGCTTTCTCCGGTCACCACCACCATCTGCCCCCTCGGAGTCCACCTTCTTACATGGAAACATGATGTTTGCAGCTCTGGAAGGGATGCATATCTTCGAGATGGGTTTTTGGCCCACTGTAATTAGCAGAGATATGAACCCCAGTAGCATCAACTCTACATTAAAAAAGGAAAAGAAAAAAAAAATCAAATTAATGAGCATCAACTCATGTACTAATTGTTGGAATGAGTACGTGTGTCGTGTGTGTACAAGAGAGAGAGAGACCAGCTTTGATTTTCTCTAAAGCCTCAGACATGGCCTTCTTGTTGCGCTTCTGAAACCACTGTCATAATTAAGAGGAAAGAAAGATGAGAACCCATGCATTAATACGACTGATATTATGTATTATGTATTATGAGAGTCATCGATCTGTCCATAGAGTCACCTTTCCAAGAGAATGGATGCCATGTTCAATAAGAATAGAAAAGATGACGAAAACGGCACAAACAAGTGCAACAGCCCATGTAGCTGTCTCCCTCAATGTCCTCTCTCCAGCAGCAGCTGCAGCCATGCCTAGCTAGCTATAGCTATAGCTATAGATGCAGATCGAGCTCTCTGCGAAGCAACTTTTATTGCAAAATCTGACGCTAATTAAAGAATAATGCTTCAGATCAGTGGAACCTTCTTTCGTCAGAAGAATCACACTAGACTACAAATATAAACAAATGGATTGCGCGCCGGCAGATCGACGTTGTACAGGCCAAGGAGAACACGACGTCAGAAAAAGCCATCAAACGTAGTGCTAGAAAAGTGACAACAGCAAACATAGTGATACATAGTGAGGGCGAAGCAATCTATTTTTTTTTGGTCAAAAGGGCGAAGCAATCTATTACCGTAGCTTGTCAGTACTCTTAATTATAGTGCTTATCAACTTCTTTGCCATCTGATCATGCCCCGATTAAGGGCTTTTTTTTTTTTTTTTTTTTTAATTATTATTATTCAAACTAGAATATTTAATATGGCTCCTATGAAAAGGTTGTTATATATCTTAGATAGTAATTGATCATAATTTTGTCTTTCAAAATTTTTATATATATTTTTTTAATTTCTTGCCTTTTGCTGTCAACCAATTAAATAGGAACTTATGATTCAATTAAGAATGCTTTAATTCACTCCGCATTAATGAGACGTTAAAACATTCAAAGCTAGAAAAAAAAAAAAAATTCCAAATCTACTATATATGTATGTTTTGATAAATATAATTATTTGTCTGATTTACATTATAATAAATAGAACTGTGATGTTCTTTAATGTTCAGCTTATCAAATCCAACAAATTTAACTTGTCAGCAATCTCCTATTTTTATTTTGTGTTTGATCGTTTTGAGAATTGAAAAAATATTTTTTGCTCCGCGGCCACTACTGCAGTCTGATGATGCATGGCAATCTAAATTCTAATGTTGATTAGCCCATCTAAGTGTAAAGCAGGACGAGCTCAAAACTTTATTATTAATTATTAATTAATAAGCTGCTTGGAGTAGGTGGCTTCAGATCCTATTATATATTATTATTATTATTATTATTATTATTTGCATATATGATGAAGAACTTTCTTTTGGCTTCTTGTTGGAATTGGGTGTGGAGATGTTAGCTCGCAGAATGTCGGGTATATATATATGCACGTACGCGTTTATATTGATTGTTAATTTGTACGTTAACGTTGTTGATTTCTGTCTGCCCTATTTAGACTAATTCCCCTTATCAATTTGGGTTAGGAAGAAATGCTTGTCTTGCATTCAGGTCTGCAGGCGGCCGGCATCTTGGAATTGTTCTTCTTTCTTTGTTTACTCAGCATTCTGTTGTGGTGTAATAAGCTGTAAAATTATTTTAATTTGTTTATCCCTAAAGAGTTATAAGAAATTATGTTTCCATCGTTATATGATCAAACAAATTAAGCACAACGCTTAACATAAATAATATCAACAATACAAACGAGAATATCTTCAATAACCCAATAAGTACCATTTCCTCACAAAAAAAAAAGTACTTCATTCGCGAGACAGTATGTAACTCCATTAGCAAGATGCCTAGCAAGATTGACCTTTTATTGTTGGAGGCAACTAAAACCCCTCCGACAAAGTAGCTAAAACTTCGCCCTCAGTTCCTTACGGTCTTTGATGATGAAGATTAGGTGTAAAGAGGCTGTAAATTGCATGTGTACGTAATGGGCAGTCGAGGACGTACATTTGGGCTTTACTCTGCTTATAAAATATGTGTTTGGACAGTCCATACAAGTATGTATGTACCCTGTGTAATAAACAATCTCATTGCACCCTATTTGAATTCCAAAGATATATAAATGTATGTATTTATCCAATAACACATGTTATAACAGTTACTTGTTAAACGAAGGAATGAATCTGATTACATTGGACCAGGCCGAATCCCGGGGCGAGAATAGCCCATCCCATTCTCAGCCCAAGCTATACCTTAGCCTAAGATATGAGAGGTTCAACATTTTCTTTCTTTTACCACCCAAATCGGTCTTTTTTTTTAAATAAAAAATAAAAAAAATTGTATTTATTCTTATAATTAATTTTTGTTGAATGTTGGGCATCGGCAAAAACGAGAATTCGATAACATCGAAGAAAGAGCGAAGTTGGAAGTGTGTATTCTCTTGTGGGATTGTCTTCGGAGCTGAGAATTCCAAAAGTGATGGCTACTCTGCCCGGATCCTTCTCTCCAATCCAAAATCCTCGAACCCACTTCTTATCCGGTAATTTTATCATCCATCTTTCTCTTCCTTTTATCTTTCTTTTCTGCTTATGTCTGTAAATTGAATTTCGCTGTTTTTTATACGCTACGTCAAAATTATATCTTTCTGGGTACTTTTGAAATTGTTATTCCTACTCACAGATCTCTGCGAAGCGTTTTCACATGTGGGAATTGTTACCTTATGTAGTTGGGGGTTCTCTTTTTCTTTCAATTATGCTAACTTAGGCGAAGAAAAATATTATAATTCTTTTATGCAAATGTTGTATTGGGATTACACCCACAACCGTATAATAAGCTTATCCCCATGAGGATTTCAGTTCACCATAAGGCAATTTACAATTTAAAGTTTTGATCTTTGTGCCCCATACACTGCATTGACTTGTACTCTTACAGTGTGTCTCGTATGCTCTCTGATTAAACATACAGGTCCCAATATATAAATAACTCGATTTTGTTCTTATTTTCGCTTATGAATTGCGCGTACGAATTTATATTTCTTCGCAGTGTAGCCATTTATGGCATGCTTATGAATGCTCTGTCTAATTAATGCCAAATATTTGAAGCCAGGTTCTTCGAAGCCTGATCGATTTCTTTTGAACATTAGCTCCAGTGATCCGTCTTTAGGTCCCACATTTCGGGGTAAAGCAAAACTCACTACTTATAAGAGGCAATTTACAGTCCGAGCAGGGTACGTGTATAATTGTGTCATAAGATTTGTTTGATTCATTGTTAAGCATGTGTATCTTCAGATTTAAGCATGTACACATAAAATAGGTACTTGGTCAAATCTTTCAGTACATATGTTATTGTACTGCTTTTTTTTTTTTTTTTTTTTTGGCCTTCCAATCATTTTCGTATCTGTACGCTCACAGTTGCAAACACATATCAGTTAGCTTTAGACACTGTTAAAAGCATTGGATCATTTGATTGATTGAAGAGCTCGTGGGATTAAGCTTTTGCTCTTTCCTGTTTTTTTTTTTTTTTTTTCCAAATACCAATGTACTATATATATATATATATATATATATGTTGTGCTCCTGTAGTCCCAAATTCTTCTTTTTATCCCATAGCATGAATACCTTAACTTTCTTATAAATGATTTTACGAAATATTTTCACTTCTTCTTTTGTAAGTTCCCCAAACAAAAAGAGAGGGGGGGGGGGGGGGGGGTAACATTTAGTCCTCGATAAGCCCCTTAGCCTCATGAAATGAATGCCCAAGAACTCTGTACCTTCATCTGCTGAACTATCTTTAGCTTGCAGAAAAGTCCTGATGTTGGTATTCAGTATGGTCATGCATGAGCTTTCATATAAAATTCAACTGTCACAGTATGGTACAGCTAAAGAAACCCAAAAACTATGGATCAGTTTCGATCCATAAATTGCCAAAGAAGCAATTTCTAATGCTATCGTTCTTTTTTCTAAATTATGATCATTTGCCTTTTTGTGCAAGTACAGTGGGGATGTTGGAAGACCAAGTAGTGCAAGTATCTTTGTGGGTGGCTTTGTACTGGGAGGCATAGTTGTTGGAACATTAGGCTGCATATACGCACCCCAGGTATTGTTGGAGTATTTATGTCTACTCAGATCTATCTTGGTGTTGTTTGTCTGTGTTTACTTTAGGCTGTTAATCAAGTGTAGTAGTGTATGTGTTTGTTTTCTCACAATAACGATCTAATCTAATTTTGAGCTGTAGGATAAAAAAATATTTCATCCAAGTTTTAGTTTCACAAGATGGATAAAAATATAAGTCATTTGGTTCAAT
Source organism: Alnus glutinosa (assembly GCF_958979055.1). Classification (NCBI taxonomy): domain Eukaryota; kingdom Viridiplantae; phylum Streptophyta; class Magnoliopsida; order Fagales; family Betulaceae; genus Alnus; species Alnus glutinosa. Next base: position 26,971,071 of record NC_084897.1, on the reverse strand, counting down.
TAAGCAGCTATTTGATGCATCAGGTAGTACTTGGATGGGTCCTTCGCCAGCAGTTCACCTTTGGGCCATTTATATGGTTTAGATGCTGCTCATCCAAGTAACAGCTCAGATGCTGGCCCCCTCCCCTAACCAAAAAAAAAAAAAAATTGAAGATAAAAAAGGATGCCAACTGATATATCTTGCTTTTCACAGATAAGCAAGGCACTAGCTGGAACTGACAGAAAAGATCTGATGAGGAAGTTGCCAAAATTCATATATGATGAGGAAAAGGCTTTGGAGGTGAGAAGTTGTTCCTGCATTTGTAATCCTTAAAAGTGCTCATTGTGTTTGTCCTCATGTTTGGTAAAGTGTTTGAATATTAAATTATAGAAAAGGACTACTCTTTGGTTGTGGTTGCGAAGAAAAGAAAAATTATGGTTGTCCCTCATAGAATACTAGGCTTTTTAGGCATCACATCTAGGGAAGAGCAACAAGGGGAAGAAGGGGATATACTCCTCGGCTTGGATTAGGCTTGAAATGCCATGATTATGGTGTATAGGTAAGTTCTTCTAATTTGTAGCTTTGATGAATGGAAACCTTCAAGAAGAGGAAAACACTTTATAAATTGGCTATGTTAACTTGTAATTTCACTGTCTTTTAACTCTGATCGATATTGTTTTAGTTAAATGCACTGATATTGGTTTGGTTGTGTGATTTTTGACTACAGAGGACCCGCAAAATATTAACTGAGAAGATCGCACAGTTGAATTCTGCCATAGATGATGTATCTGCTCAGCTGCATGCGGATGATGCCCCAAACGGAGCTGCTGTGAATTCTGATGAAGTTGAAGCTTCTATATAACAGAATACTTGTCCAAATTGCAATATAAACTATCACGAGTTACATGTGATTACTACTGGAAAATAATGTTATATATATATATCTTTTAATCCTTTTGATTTTATATTGGGTGAATGGATTCGGGTTGATTGTTGAAGATTGTACCAGTAAAACCATCACAATTGCTGGAACCCCTCTACTTTAGCATGGCATCTTAAATCTTTTCTTTCCCTTTCTATTTATTTCTTCCTTTCTTCCTTTTTTGCTTTTTTTTTTTCAGAAGGGAGAGGTGGGAGGAGGGGGAATTAGACAAATGGGATTCTATCCAATGTTCAGTATATTGAGGTGTATCTTTCCATCAGTTAATTTTGTATGATCTCGAATGGAAGGGAAACTTCACACACTGCATGAGTTTTGATGCTTATGGAATGATGACCACATGACCAATGTCATGATATATATAAAATTTATTTTTAGAAAATAAAGATATTATGCGTTGATCGCGCACGCCAAAGTCCCTCTCCTGTCTCCTCCAATTTGAATGCCAAAAATCATGATAATGAAAGAATCAGAATTATAAAAATTATAAAAATAAAATAAAAGCCACATATCATTTTATTTATTTTTTATTATTTTTCTTTTTAATCACAATGTAACAAAAACAAAATTGAAGAGTATCTATATATAAAAAATAAGTGGAAATTGTGAAGGCTGCGCTGACCGACCGACACAAGAAATGGTTATGACGTTTTTGGTTTAAGAATTGTATTGTATGAATGGGAAGAAGAAACAAGGATGATGACTACCCAGATAATCCTCCACGTTTTGAATACAAAATTAAAACTTGAAAAATAATATATATCACAATTACAGATATGCATGAATTGATGCATCGCAAGTCTTAGTCCACACACGCAACTACGCAAGCACTTCAAGTTGATCGGATTGAAACAAAACATCCATTTCCCTATCATTTTGATATCAACCCTATACACTAAATTAAGAGCAACTCGACAATCAATTTGATATTAAGCAATGCATCACCATAAAACCCGTGTAAAAAAAGAGTACCGTTTCGATCTCTTTCTCAATAATAAAATTTGAAAAATGTTAGACATCTCAAACTTTTTTTCTAAAAGTTGGTTCCCAAGTGATGTGTCACAATCCCAAGAGATTGTAGCACATTTTTTAAAATGATAAATCACATAAGATTGTGACACATCATTTGAAAACCAACTTTTGGAAAAAAAAAAAATAAATAAATAAATAAATTGAAATATCTAGCATTCCTCTTAATATTTTGGGTTTTAGCCTAAGTATCAACTTACTCTAACCAAATTTAACTTACATCAAATCGTTTTATACACTAAATTGGCCAACATATAAACCTAACATGCAATATCAATGGGAAAGTTTTCTAAATTAACACTCTGGTAGTTATGCATATAATTGAGACATGACTTAATCCAAAAACTTAAACCTATATGTTTGATTCCAATTATAGTACTATATTAATAATTCACATTTATAATTTTTTTATTTTATTTTTTTTTAAATGTGGGACCTAATCTTTTTACTTTCATATATATATATATATATATACTCAACAATAATAGCAGCCAACAAACTTTGACCACCTAAATTAGTGATTGACCAGTACTTGATCTGTAATTAGTTCCTTCTAGGGTTGAAGAACGTACATGAAGTTAAAAGCAAAACGTGCTACAACAGGAACAAAGATGTTGATATATATCCCACAGTCCACATACAATGTATTTTGAAATTTGTGGCTTAATTAGATGGCCAAAACGTAATCTCTATACATAGAGAAATATTTACAATAATATATATATGCTGAAAATCTACTAGTTTCAAAATTTTGTTTTTCTTCTTATATATATATATGTAATATAGATAGTATGATAAATGAGATTTGCTGCACGATGATGATACCTAACACACACGGACCCCCTCAATAATTGATGTTAAGGAACCCACCATCCACTACATTATTGAAGTAAAGTTGCAGCTGGCCGGCCAATATTTCTTCTAATTATTTTGTCCTTCTATTCATAATTAAGCATGTGGGGGACTGGGGTCTTAAGAGAGATATTATATAGTCACATTCATGAATTATGATGGGATCGTCCACTATAGCACATGGCCTTTAAAAACCCACATATATTTTCTTTATTTTTCTATAAATATTTATAAAAAAGAAAAAATATCGGGAAGCCTCTAGTGCTCTAGCTCCGAGGAAGCTACAACCAAAACTGAGTGACATCAACTCACAGTCACAGATAAACATTGCTATAATGTATATTGATGGAGAAGCATCCAAAGGAATCGTCGGAGTGTATGCATTATTTTCTCGCATCAACCAAATAATTTATTTATACATTATTAATTTATTCAATAGGGGTTTGTGTCTCTGCCTTTTCATCTTTTTCTTTATTAATAGAGTGGGGCAACAATTACTATAATGCCAACATTGGATGGATTATGACATGTTTCCATGTAGGAGAGTTGAACAGTTCAGACGATGATGCATGCTTGTAATTTCTTCAGTATTCTTAATTTTGATGCAAGAGTAATGCTATTTACGGATCATACCAATTATTTATTATATATATATATATATAGGCTTGCTAGTGCTCACTCAAATTGAATAAGGAAAAGTCTCCTGCATAAGTGCACAACCACTCACATCGGTGGAATCTACCTACCGATATGAGTAGTTGTGCACAAATTGTGCACAACCTTATTGTGAAGAGATCAGTCCCTAATTGAATATATCCCGTTACTTCACGGGCTCAGAAATTAAGGTCTATCACTCTTAAAATTGTTACGTACACTTGGCGGGTTAGTCGTCCCTTAATAAAATCACTGATCGACAGTCACTTATCTGATGGACACGTGGTGAAGGGACCATAGAAGGAAGGGTATTCTCTCATCGATATTCTTACCTATTTAAACTCGGGTGAATAAAAAAATGATCTATTGGAGCATCCTCAAATAAAAGCTATTCATGAGAATATGTCGCTTTTCACACTGGACCTTCAACCCCCCATCCTTGCCATATTTGCTAGATAATATGGTAAGGATAAAAATGTCCATTGTGGTCTTTTCCAGAGAATATATATATATGTGACGTGTCCATAATTTCAGGAACGACAAATGTTAAGATTAAAGAAGTAGAAATTAATAAATTGCGTGAAGGAGTAGGCTTTCCTGGTTAATTGAAGGTGTCGTTAGTTAGTTGTGAAAGGTAACCGCAGCAGATGCACAAGCTTAAACTGGGTAATAATTCGTTTAATTACAAATCTACAACAGTATTAATCCCGGCCACAACCAGACAGCCAGGCTGTCTTGCCATAGGAGAGTGAACTTTTTTGCTTATCTTTTTCATTGGCTTCATGTATACCAATTTGTATTGGCTATATCCTCTATAATCTATATATATATATATAGCCTATAGGCCGGGGAATTGCTCATCTGCTCATGACATGGTTGAAGCAACCAAGCTACGCCTTCAATATGGTGAATACATGTCAGGCTTTACAAAGGCGCTGTAATTACTCGATCGTTCCAAGATAGTCGGCGAGGTTCATGGCTTTTGCTTCACTTTTCCCGTCGACTCTCCACCTCCTCCGCTCCGAGTCTTCCTCGACCATAATTTGTAGGGCTCCGTCTTCTCAACCCATAAGATTTGATTCCAGGTTAATTCCTCCATCAATCTCTCTTCCTCTATCTTATAATTCTTTCGTTTCATCTCAAGTCGATTTTCTTTTAAGATTCCTTGGAATATAATATTTGCTGCAACTTTATCAAATCGAACTGTTTCTCGTCGCTTCTGATTTGCGTGTTTGTGGCCGGGAATTAATTAATCAAGCTTTTTTTTTACCTCAAATCATTCTTATAATTCTAATCTCTAAATATTCCTTGTTAGCCAATGAGAAGGGAAAGGATTTAATGACTTACCTGTTTCTCGCGATTTAATGTCTTTGGCTTTTTCTTAATTAAAGCTTTATGTTTTTCTTGTGGTTGACGGAGAAGCTTCCTTTTTAAACAACCTCATCGTAATTACATACTTTCTATTTTTCTTTTACTCTTATATATATATATATATATATATATATATATATATAAATATATAATATTCTATTCTTCCAAAAACCCATCCCTCTTTTGAAACTTTGTTTTCTTCCCTTTTTTTTAGTTCACTTTTTTTTTTTTTTTTTTTTTTTTTTTATATATATATTTAATTCGGCTTGCTTCATTGTCAACTTTCAATAGCATCAATAGCAATAATATAGCATCATCGATCCCTCTTATATTCTACGGTCTACTGAGTTAAAAGTGTGGTTGATAGGATGCATTATAGGTGTAATTAGTTAAGTATAATCATTGTTCATAAGGATGAGCTTAATCGGCTAGGATTATGCCTCATAAAACGAAGGTCATTAATTCGAATTCCCTTTCCTTTTTCCTCTTGTATAGACATCTCAAGAAAAAAAAAAGAAAAAAAAAGTTGAGTTTAATTACTGATTAGGCATGCTAGGATGCCCCTCTCAACCATTGCCATCTTTTCATAAAAGAAGGAATAAAACTCATACCCATCTCGATTTGTTTGAGTTTGAGATTTCAAAATGTGATTTTTTAAAATTTATAAGTGCTTGTAAAATTGTTGTTTGGGTTATAAAATCGTAATTGAACTTTTAAAATTTTACATTTTTTTAAAATGTGTGCATCCCTTACCTACAATTTGAAAATATAGATTTTTCTACATTTTTCAAATTGTAACGATTTGATTTAAAATTATTTTTTTTTCTGAGAAATTACTGTGCCAATCTCACTCCTAAAAAAAAAAAAACAAAGAAAGAAAGAAAATTAAGAAAAAAATTTCAAAAACCAGGACCGCCCAGACACGGCCGTTTGCATCACTAATAAGTAGTCAAATTAAAACATTAATAACATGGTAGACCCAAAAAAAATATATACATATATATTAGGGAGGTGGCTTTTTGAGACCGTACTACTCCTCCCAAGTCCTGACAAGTGGTGGTACCTTCATGGTTCCTTCCTCCCCGAGTTGTGGACCGTTGTACATTCACAAGTATGTAGCTTGTGCTGTTCAAAAAAAAAGTATGTAGCTTGTGCATGTCCCCGACCGGTCCCTTTAGCTTTGGTTTCCTGGTGACCTTGTCCGTTGTAACTTTTTGATTTTATTTTGAATTCTGATGACCATATCTGTCTCTCTTTGGTGCTGTTTCGCAGGATTTTCCTTCTCTTTTATTAGAAGTACTGAAATAGTAGTATACAGAAAGGTTCTAAGTAGCTGATCATATATCAGACTAGAAGTGAAACCCAGCTGCAAAGTTTCATAACAAAAGGAAAATCAAAGATGGGTTTCTGGTCACTCTTTGAGGTGGCATCCATGCCAATCTTGCAAGTCCTCTTAATCAGTATATTGGGAGCGTTCATGGCCACTGAGTATCTAAATCTTCTCCCAGCGGATGCCCGAAGATCCTTAAACAAGGTAATGCACGCAATGCATATATGCATAAACTTGTGGGAAAGTTGACCCTTTTTCTCTTCGGTTAGCAAGGGAAAACAGGGTCAAGATGATCATGCTCTTCAACATGTTGTTTTTTTAATCTTAAATTTTTCGAATTATGAGTAATTCTTGTTGCTTATGCAGATTGTCTTCATGGTGTTCACTCCATCACTGATGTTTGCCAGTCTGGCCAAGACTGTTACGCTTCAAGACATCATTTCATGGTAGGTTACTTTTGAATTTTTATCTATGGATTTCTTTTTCCTCTGTTAAACTATGCATTCTTTTTGCGTTCTTCTGATCTTCTAACCATTTGCCACTAGATGAAATCACTTTGGAGGCAGTGATCTAGAATGTGTATTTGAATTTGATATGCATTTCTCTTGTCAGGAATAGGAATGCAGAAAAAGAGGAAAAAAAAAATCTAGTCTTTTTTTTCTTTTCTTTTCTTTTTTCTTTTTCTTCTTCTTCTTCTTCTGTTTTTTTTTTTTTTGGGTGAATTGCTTCTCTATGAAGTGACTATGCAGATATAAATGCAAAGGGAAAATTATCAGGATCAATTCCAGAAATTTCAACATTACACCTCGTGAATGAATAATTAATATATATGCAAAGTGGACTCTAATAGAAAGTTGCTAAGAAGTGAAGAGGAACATATCATCTTATATGCCATTGCAATGAAAACAATGGCTGAAGATGATTTGTTCAAACTCCAAACATATTAAGTGTAAAGCTTACATTATTTATAAGTTTCCAAATGCTCTGGCTATTCCTTGGATTTTCATCAAAACGAACTGCTGGTTTCAAGAAGTTAGGCTTGTGCTTGGTCAGAACCCACAGATTTAGCTGACATTTTCAATGAATTTGAGGCTTCAGCTGAGAACAATTGCATCGGAAATTTGAACCCTACACAAAAGCAAGTTTTTTGGTATAAGCGTCCACAATTTGCTAAACATGTAGTTGGACCATTCAAATTCATAAAGCCTCCATGCATTAACTGTATCTTTTCTCATCATCTCTTCAGGTGGTTTATGCCAGTAAACATTGGACTTACCTTTTTATTTGGAGGAATTCTTGGATGGGTAGTTGTAAAAATATTGAGGCCGAAGCCTCATCTGGAAGGCCTGATCATCGCTACATGTTCATCAGGTATTTTTCATTGTCGAGAGCTTTGATCAGCTCCTTCTCAGGATGCATTTATGTAAGGTTAAGTCCTCATAATTAGCTTGTTAATCAGGAAACTTGGGAAACCTTCTCCTTATTATTGTCCCTGCAATCTGTAACGAGGATGGGAGCCCATTTGGTGACCGTAATAGTTGCAGCTCTGTTGGACTGTCTTATGCATCTTTCTCCATGGCGGTAAATGCAGCCTTACAATTCCTAACCTAGAGTCATTTATGCTTTTGTCAACTCAAAAAAGCCTTAAACCCCACTGTTTTTGGCTATTGCAGCTTGGTGGTTTCTTCATCTGGACTTACACTTACCAGTTGATACGAACCTCGTCCATGAAATTCAAAGCACTTCAAGCAACTGAGGAGGTCTCAAAGACACCTAACAATGATTTAGACGCTGATGGGGAAAGTCACCTTCTCAAGGGAGAAGATCAAGAACATGTTGCTATAAGTGTGTCATCGATCAAATCTATTGAAGACACTGAAAACCAAGCTGTGAGTCATGTCGTGTAACACAAAATTAACTGTCTAATATTGATCTGTTTTCTGGACTAGACACATATTTGACACCCGTGATCATTGGATGGATATTCAAATCACTCTACTTGCAGATTGTAGCCCATGAATCCGCCAGTACAGTGGAGAAGCGAAATATATCATTCTGGACTAAACTAGTTGGACTTCTTCACCCGATTCTGGAGGAGCTTTTGGCACCCCCAACACTAGCTGCTGTGAGTTTTCTCAACATTTCAACCACATACTTAACAAGAAGGTTTTAGAAGAACTGATGTACTTAGCTTGCTTCCCTGTCTATATGATCAGATTGTGGGACTCATCGTTGGGGCAGTAACATGGCTGAGAAACCTAATGGTTGGGGATGGCGCCCCGCTGCGGGTGATCCAAGATTCTATTCAATTACTCGGGTATGTATCATTCATAAATTTCCAAAACCTTTTGGCTCATAAACATCAATCGCCAAGTAAATATGTATAACCAAGTAACAGCAGAAGTTGTGTGTAGGGATGGGACAATTCCTTGCATCACTCTTATACTGGGGGGCAACCTAACTCAAGGTGAATACAACTCTGATCATCCAGCTCAACATTTAAACCAACATCGATCTAACTGGTTGTCACTGTCTCTCAAATTATATAGGCTTACGCTCATCAAAAGTGAGACTGTCAATCATCATTGGAGTGGTGTTCGTTCGATACGTCCTACTTCCTGTAATTGGTATTTGGGTTGTTAAAGCAGCTGCCAATCTTGGGTTCCTCCCATCGGACCCTTTATTCCACTTTGTGTTAATGATTCAGTTCACCCTGCCTCCTGCCATGAATATTGGTTAGTAATGAATATTAGTCATTGATAATATCAATTTTTCAACATATTTGTATGCTTTATGTATAATTAAACAAAATATGATTTTGCAGGCACCATGACCCAGCTTTTTGATGTGGCTCAAGAAGAGTGTTCTGTTCTCTTTCTGTGGACATACGTGATTGCAGGACTTGCACTGGCAGTATGGTCAACAGTCTTCATGTGGATCTTGTCTTAAGGAGCTTTACCATCGCTGAAGACATCAAACCATTATAAGTGGTCCATTTTGTTACATACATTTATACAATAATGTATTCTTTTCTCTCTTGTACGCTCCAGTGTGTTATTTGTGTGTAGATTTTCAGGTATATCTTCAAAGTCGCATGCTTTCACGTCCTCTGTATGAAATGTTCTTTCTGTTACATTGTTTCTTTGGATTCACATTGTCTCTAGTTATTTATTTATTTATTTATTTTCTGGGTAAGATTTAAGATTTATTAACTAAACAGAGAGGATACACATGGAGGGGTGGGGGACCCAACAAGCTCCCCAGAATAGAATGAAATTTGCTCCAAACGACACTTCGAGTTCGAGAGGACGAATGGGTGTTTTCCAGCAAACTCAACAAATTAATTAAAAGTATGCAACCACACAAACAATCACCAAAATCAACCAAATCAATAAAAAGATCAGACACATTAATTTTGGTGACGAAATCGAAACGCTTTAAAAGAACTCTTTAAAGGTAAAAACACTTCAAGACAGCCAATCTCAGGAAACCAATTCACTATTAGAAGATTAATTATACAATCAATTTATACTTGCAAATGCTTTATATTAAAAACTTGACTCGTACCCAACAAACGACCCGTTTGTCTTTTACCTCAGTAATTTCAAAACTCTGGCCCGTATTCTATTTGGCCTTCTCTGCAATGTTGAACTCCGATTGCTTGAAGGTTTAAAAACTTGTGTGGTTTTCAACAAACTCTTAAGAGAAAATTGATAATTGAAGGCACATGTACTCGAAAGGTCTCTCTTAGCTCACAAAATAATGACCTCAAGCCTCGAGGTTTATGAAAAATCATGCATTCTAGACTTCTAGTAGTGTTTATATAAACCCTAGAAAAAGACTCAAATGTATTGTTGCAATTAAAACATGAAAAATGTGATTTTTAAAGGCAACATTCGGACGAATAAGTCGGCTCATTTGGACATTGCTGAGGCTCCACGGATTATTCCTAGCATCATTTGGACATGCTCTAACCGAGCTTTTATCCGAGTTCTCTGATCTTCACCTCATTCGTACGTGATCCAACCAACCATGCTTCTCCGCCTGATTGCGTTCAAACTCTCCAACCAATCCTTGCGACCGCCAACCGAGCTTCTCGGGAGTAAACTTGAACTTCAATTTGGCACCCTCCCTAGGCTACAATTGCTACAGGTCGTCCAATTTTAGTTGTTTAGAGATACAGTGTACCGCTGGTAATATGTTTCAAGTAGTTCCTATCGTTATCAATTTTTAGCATAATGACAGCTTAGGAAATATTTGATTTCATCAGCATAAATTCGTTCATCAAAAGCACACTTGAAACCAGGAAAAACAAGAATCAAATAAATCGATCAAAATTATCAAAAGCCATATTACAGTATGCCTACTTTCCTTGTCTATCCCACTGGACTCCACTTAACGTTTCAAACCAAACATGATTTCAGTCCCATAAACATGGCTATTGAGATGCAACGTAAAATGTCATCCACTCATCTAAATAAGGGAGAGCTGGAGTTTCGGCCGGTTGGGCTGTGGCTCCACAACCTCCATGTGAATTTGTACCGTCTGCAGAACATTATAAGAAAGGCTACCATCCATCTTTTTAATCTTCTGCTGTTGCTCGTCTACATACCATTCTCCGCTGCCCTTCTCGCTTCTTGGTGTCAAGTACACAGGCCCTTCAATACCATACCTTAAAGAGAAAAGGAGAAAGTAGACAAATTAGCTCTTTCACAAAGCTAATGGAGCAATGGCCAAGTAATGGAATATGAACCTTTCTTCCTCAGAAAATATATCCTCTATAAAGATTAACGGATTGACTGTCAAGTTGACCAAGAAATTCATTGTAAAAGGGGAAAAAAAAATTGCAAAATTAATTTTGAATTCCTTTTTATCTTGTCAAGCTATGCATACGTATTTGCCCCTTTTTTTTTTCTTTTTTTTTTTGGGAGTATGGCAGAGCAAAAGCAGCATTACTGAAGCAAGAATTTACATAGACGATAAAATGCCCAGAGAGAAGTTAGAAACATACTTGGGCACAAATACAATAAAGCCATTGGCTCTTATCTTCACTACTCTGGCCTCCGTGTCTGTGGGCCTACATGAGCAAAGACGGATCATCACATTTGCATTTGTGCTAGTGCGGAGGGAGAGAGAGAGAGAGAGAGAGCCCATGGTATATACCGTTTTCTGAAGTAAATAAGAGTATGCAGCTCTACTGAGGCCCTGCCTGCCATCTGGGCATTTCTATGTCGATAATTTAAATCTGAAGAAATTTACAGCAAGCAGCACTCTTAAATCTCGACACATGCATTGGCCCATTTAAACTCTATAGAGAAAGCATACAATAAACTAACCATGATAATGGGAAATCGAGAGATAAAATTAATTGAGTTGACCTCAAAAACTGAATACATTCAATATAAGAAACATCTTTGAATTTTGAAATACGAGACATGGTATTTGGAACAACCAAATCAAAGTTTTTCACAACAGCACATAAGAACAAAAAAAGTGACTTTAAATTCATTAAGACAAAAAAGTGACTTCCAAAAATGTATGCATAATATATGCAAACTAGCTGCAAATAAAATTTTCTTCTATCATGCAAAACTATTCAGCATCCAGCAGCACAACTAATGTGGAGAATGTTTGAACAATAATATAGCATGGAAACAAAGTTTTAACAGGGAAGAGTATTCCATACTGTCAGCAACACTAGTAAGTTGGGGTCTGTCCTGGAATATTGATGGAAGCTTGTATATCTCTAAAGAAGCAGCAAGCAATCGGTGTACAATGACATCTGCAAGAACAGTAAGTCCCAAACTCAATTTACAATAAAACATTCACCACGCATCCACCAAACACCACATGATAAAAATTGACACTAACCTGCATATCTCCTTATAGGTGAAGTGAAATGAGTATACAGAGGTGCTGCAAGCCCATAATGCTGATATTCTGGAGGGCTGAGATCCCCACTACAGAAATAAACTGCCTAAATTTGTAATCCACAGAAAAAAAAAAAAACTTAGAAATGTCTAAAAGAAATAATTCCAAATTCAGTCAACTATTCAAGTGGAGTTACCTGTGTCATGCATCTAGTTGCCAATATCCTGATCAACTTATTAAAGTATGGATCATCACCCTGACAAATTAATGTAAAACCTACGTAACTTAAGCAAAACCACAAGGTTTTATTTGAAAAAAAAAAAAAAAAAACCAAAAAAAAAGAAACAAATCCATACAGAGCATGTATAACTAAAAGCAAAGACATACCACAGCATGGTCAAGAGAATCAGCCAGTGCTTTCGATGAAGAGACATCCAAGTTGAGACCAACAGCAGCAGCTGTGCGTAGCAGAGGTTCAAGCATCTCCCTGGTTGGAATAGGATGACGCCTGCACACAAAAACAGCAACCATAAGGAGACATAGTTTGGCACGGTTTGATAACAGCAATGACATTATCCTGCCACAACCACACAATTTGGACAAAAGTATGTACTTGTAGCAAAGGTGGATACATCCAACGCTCTTCCAACAAATGGTAAAATGAATATTAAATTTGAATGGGAGAAAACATGTATATAATGTTCTCCTGTGCATTTTTTGTGTAACGCCCAGCATTGGAAATGGCAATAAAGATGAATAATAGAGAGATTTAAAAATAGTGAAATCAAAATAACACTTAGTTTTGACTTGATGGGATTAATTAATCTAGATTTAGAATAAAATATTTAGTTAGTTAATTTTGTTAGGATTGGCAGGTTAGTTAGTTAGTTAGGAGTTAGAAAATTGAACTAGGGGGTATTGTGGTAATTGAACTAGGGGGAGGGAACTAAAATAAAGGGGGGCGTGCGGTTTGAGGTGCACGTGGGTTATGAGAGGCTTCATTAGATAGTGAATGAAATGGCATCTTTTTAAAACTTGGGGAGAAAACTTCAGCATGTGAAAAATATCTCATACTTCCCCCAGAGAGGAAGAAAGAGGCTACCAATTGGGGCTAAATCCCTCTCCAAGGTGAATGTTCTTTTCTTTTGATACCTGAAGTCTTTTGGAAAAATGTTCTGGTATGGTGTTTTCTTGGCCATGCCTGAATGGAGGAGAGGATGGGTGCTTGAAATTTCTTTAGAATTTTTGTTGGGTATTGGAAATTTTCGGTGGGTAGTGACCTTGTTGAAGTTTTGGAGATTTTCGGTGAAAATGGTTGCGCATTTTTGGTGGCAACTCTTTCTGAATTATTCCAGCTTCTTCATGATTTTGTGCCGCGGTGAACAAACAAACCCAAAAAAAAAAAAAAAGAGGGCCGTCTCCGCTACAGGAGAAGGACCTGCAACGGCAGAGATAAGCTGATAGTCTATCTCCTCGTTTGGGTAATATAATAATAAGGTAAGTTCTTCGTTCTATTAGCAGGGTAGTATGCTTGACAGTAGGTGGAATAGGGTCGTATGTTCCACAACCCTACGTCAAGCAGGGTAGTACACTCGATGGCCCTATGTTGAGCAGGGTGGTACGCTTGACCACCCTAGGTTGGGGGTGGTCAAGCTTTTGAGACTTAGCTTTTGAGTTCTGTACTAGATTTTGTGGAAGACTGATCAGACCCGGGCGATGACTTGAGTATGTATAGTCGTCATTTGGTGACCAGTGATGTACAGTTTAGTGGTTTGTATAATTATTAAGACCTAACATTGTAGACATTGTGAATATTTATGTAGTTATGTTTGTGATGGCGCTCTAGTATTTTCTTTACGGCCTCTAGTTATGTTTAATGTTCAAAAAATATATATAGCAATTTCCGCTGCAATATTTTAAGGTAATAGTAGTGTCACGTATAAAATGCCTAGACAAAGTATTTATTAAGGCAGGGGGTGTTAAATTTCGTACACACTAAACATTAAATTCTGAATTCTCTAGTCAAAATATGAACCATAACCAACATTAACGTGCCTGTTTTTTTTATTTTTTTTTTGGTGTGTGTGTGTGTTGGGGGGGGGGAGATGCAGACAATGTAAAAACCACCAGTTTACCTTAACAGTGAACACAAAGGAAAATGTTTGAGGATTTTTTGTGCAACTGAAACATTAGCAGCAAGCATAAACTCCTCAACCATTTGGTTTGCTTCCCGAATCTGGTACATACCTGCAGAAACAACTCATGTATTAGCAATATCCAAAAAATTATTGAAAGAGAAAAAAAAATGAAATTAAAATAGGAACCAATCAAGAAAACCATAAACCTATACCATATAATGTTGTAACCTCTCCAATCCACATACACTTTATAATTTGTACTTGTGATTTCCTCGCACCTTTACCTCTTAGTTTTAATGATTTCCTTGTTCTGTTTTCTTTTTCTTCCTAGTTGCTTTTCTTGTATACTTCCTGTGTACTTGATTGCGCTTTGAGCTTTTTAATGATATCTCTCTTACTTATCAAAAAAAAAAAAAAAGATAATAGAACAACAATGTTCCATGCTTCAAAAGCATCATTGGGCCATTGGACTAAGCCATTAGTATATAGTTTACGGATCCAGATGATTATTTAGAAATTGATCAAGGAAATAAGACTGGTGACTCATTTTCACCATAATTAAAACCATTTTTTAATTTGGATCTATAGGAAAAGAAAACTTGCCATTCAAACAACATACCAATATCAAGAGGGTCATGAGTCTCGGTGTCAATTTGAAACTTGACTTCAGCAGAAGCAAGAGTTAAGGCTCCTCTCTCAATACGCCTCAACCTCATTATCTGCAGGCAAGTAAAAATCAGACTTCTCAGGGAAATCCAAACAGAAAAAAAGTAGGATTACAGTCTAGTCATATCATGAACAAATGGCTAAGGTAGTCTCCAGAGTATGCTAACCTTTGCTAGACCATTCATATTTCTCAAATCTGTGGTTAATGGATCCACCAACCGACTGAAAATAACATGAAAGCGATCAAACAGTTTCAACATAAAAATGAAATGAAATTAAAAACATTATAAATGGAAACAAGTTCGCATTATATTTCATTATGAAAATGGAACAGACGAGACATGCTCAACTTTCCCCACAGGTTTTATGATTAGAAGCAATCAACAAAGACAATAAAAACAATTTCACACTAACAAGACAAAAGAAGAGACGAGAAGATACACGTAAAAGACAGGCTGAGACCCACCACGACCTGTATCTAGGTATTTTGAAAATTTTAAGGGAAAAATATAAGGATTAGGGATTAAATATAAGAGCTACCAATTTGTCAATTGACAGGGAAATCATAGACGTTAATAGCCACCAACATGAAACAGATGACGAGGCAACTAGTTGTTACGGATCAGAAACAAAGGGCAATTTAGGCAATTAGTTATAAAGACTTATGTTGGACTGAGGAAATTTTTGTGGGGGTGGGAATAGCTTCTTCAATAAAAAGATGCATCAAATGTTGTTTTTGTGGAGAGAAAAAAATTCAGTTAATGCATGAATGTTCTTATTTTGAATTTTTAGATAGCTGTTCTCTCTGTTCTTTATATTAGGGGCTTCTTGTATACGTCATGTGTTCTATGGGTTGCGCCCCTTTGCGCCTTTTCAATATATTTTACTTATAAAAAAAAAAAAGATGCATCATCATTATAATTTGAGAAAAAATACAAAGGAATAGAAATCAACCAAAATTGGAATAGAATAGCACCTGTCATCCATCCTTGCCTGAGCTTCAATGTAAGACAATGCTGCACAAGATTTTATAACACTTTTTGTGTATCTTGTAGAAATAATCTCTGCTTCAGGTGTCATCTCCTGAAATTAGGCAAATATGAAAGCAGGAAACCAAAAAACAAAAAGGCATCTCAGACATGTTCAGCTGAATCAGCAATGCCACCTATGTGCATGTGAATTCGCATTAAGGCATATGCAATTATGCATGCATTTGTCTACATATGAATGTGGCTATGCATGTCTGTCACGTTGGTCAGATGATATCAGGTAAATTAGGTGCATAACACATCTCCGGTAAAAGCAAAGATGATTTGTTCCTCAAAATTTCTAAAGAATTACAAAATATGTAATCTGAGGTGAATCGCCTCCCACCAAAATATACCATATTCAAGATGCTATATGTATACATACATGGAAAAAACAGTATATGTATTGACAGATAAGCTTCTATCCTCAAGTAGTAATTTAACAAATGTGTATCCACAATAAACACACTTGTAAACTACATAGGTGTGTCATGCATGCAGAGGCAGAGGCAGAAGAGAGGCAGGTAAATACACGCAGAGACCAGGCTATGCATTGAGATGGGAAACTTTAGCATTAGTAGCCTATCACAATAGCCTATATCGCCTATATTGATAATTAATGGTCTAGTCTCAAGTCGACAATGATCACAACCTCATCTGCCCTATCTAATTGTCGCACTGAAGTGAAATTAATGGACACTCTGTAAGCACATAACCCGATGAGCAGTGATTGACCATTACCTCATATGAAAATAGAATAAATGTCATTTCTTAAAATTCTCATCCACAAAACTCAAACAAACCTCAATTTTGCATCTCTAGATACCTAATTTAATTTTCAAAATCAATGGTAGAATATAGTTTGTGTAAAGTTTTGGAACATGATGTTTGTAAAAGTAACATTTTTATTTTTATAAGTAATGCAATCTCATTAAAAAATTGCTAAACGGCGCAACCCTAGTACACAGGAAATATACAAGAGAATCTCTTAATCAAGAGAAATAGATGAACAAAAGTTCGAAAATTAGAAAAAAAATAGAAAGAAGCACGCTATGATGTGCTACTATCCATGTATATAAAGTGTTGAACATTACGATTACATGGTTAGTAATGATCAATTTCAACATAATAAGTAATTTAAAATATAGTTATAAAATGTAAGTGATTGTCTTTGGATTATAAAGAGCCAATACAATTGTTTTACTCATAATAAGTTAAAAAAAAAAAAAAAAAAAAAAAAGAAAAAAAAAAGAGAGAGAACACAAATAAAAGAGAAAAAAAAAATTAAATTTAGATATCTCAGCATAATATAAGGGAGGAATTTCAAAAGCCAGGGGGACACTCCATCTGCCAGTGCAAGCACATTTAATAGTGGGGGAGAGAGCCTATAAACTGTGATTTTTTCATCTCATTAAATATCACCAATTAACAAATTGCAGGAATCTGGAATTCTGCTCCTTCTAAAACATTTACTTATAAGAGAAATGCTTGTTTCTTAGAAAAGAAACTAAATCAAATTACCAGATGTCATATCATGATTAATTAGTGAAGTAACACATACCCAAATCACAGAGAATGCTAGCCTTTCCACATCAGCTCGAAGAGAACATATGTCTGCAAGGTAAAAACTAAACTGAATGAGCTTTACACCAAAGAACAATCAACCACAAGAACGACAAACACTTCATATAGCATAGTGTACTCATAAGATGAGAAGAAGAGGAAAACAGTTTACCTTCTGTAAGAGGTTTTGGAAGCATGTCAATACGACGCTCAACAAGGTATACAGATGTGCCCCTTTGTGAAGCTTCATCATCAAGTGGGGTGCCGGGGTGCACAAAATTCGTTACATCAGCAATATCTAATTGAATGTCATTAAAGATGAACGTTGTGGCTATATGTTTACACTTGAACAACCACTCACAAGAAACTATGTGGAGAAGAATTATATACCAACATCAAAAAGCCTCTTCCCCTAAAAAATATTAAGTGATCCAATATGTATAACAATGATAAATTTAAGGGGTTATATAATTTGCAATCTGCTACAATGTCTATATAAGCAATACTGTTTGAAATCCAAAGACTTAGTACTAACAACTAACTACTGCAAAGATTTTTCCTTTTGCAACCCATGGATAGAAACATATAATATGTATATTTTCCTCTATATGCCCATCAACCTTAAAATGCAATCAATCTCAAACTCCATTTATATTGACATTTTCAGCAGGTTATAGGATACGAACTCCAACTTCAAAATTTCCGGTTGGAAGAGATGTACAGTGCAGTGCATCATCAATATCCTTGCATCCTGCACAAACCAGACGGATGCATTATGATATTTAATATCTAATATACTACCCAAACATGTCCAAAATCAAGAAATATCAGAACAAAACAAATCATAAATATTTAAAAAAGAGAAGAAGTATTATAGGCGGTGATGATGATGATGATGATGATGGCTATTGATCAAGAAAAGTGAAAGGATGAATCAATGGGTATCATACCTGGAGGATCCACGCTAAAGACACACAAATGTCGCAAATCCTGCCTAATAGGATTTGCCAAATCTTCAGAAGACACAGACCATGGCAATGGTGGCAAGCATGCCAGAACTTGAGAAGAAAACGGTCTCGAGTTTATATCATTCTCTATCAACACCACCTGCAGCACCAAGAAAACTAATTGACATTGCTTTCATCTAAATTTGTCAGTCAGTTGATAGGTATATCACCCTAAACTCTGTGTGTGTGTGTGTGTGTGTGTGTGAAATGCCTCACTTACAGACCTATTTCTCCTATGGTCTGTACACAGTGGCCAGAAGAACATTGAGATTACATACCTCACTTTCAGTATCTCTGTCAACTATTTCTCCTATGCTCCGTACACAATGTCCTCTCTCTCTCTCTCTCTCTCTCTCTCTCTCTCTGAAATGCCTCACTTTCAGACCTATTTCTCCTATGGTCCGTACACAGTGGCCAGAAGGACATTGAGATTACATACCTCACTTTCAGTATCTCTGTCACCTATTTCTCCTATGGTCCGTACATAGTGTCCAGAAGGATATCGAGATAGACGGTCCCAAGAATCAACTGCCACAATAATTCTCTTGTCGAGAAGATTCTCAAGCTGTCGAGTTTGGATCCGAATCTTTGGGATTCTGCGATCTTTGGAGACAAATAAGGCATGGGCTGTACCACCACTACCTGCAGGCATAGGCATTGGCTCTAAAGATCCACAATAACTGCACAAAATCATTTAAGCTTATATCAAAAAACTGAACCCATTTATGAGTACACTATGCTATATGAAAATCATTTAAGCTTATATCAACAAGATTAGGCAATTGTAAGCTAAAATATAATAATTAGTTAACTAAAAGATTCTATTAGTACTTTTGACCAACAAGAATAAGACTCAATAAAAGTCGCACCATGAATTACAAGTGGTTCACATGCATCTAGCCAGCCACAAATATGACACATATAGGTAAGCTATAAGCATCATCTGCACGAGGCTCACTCAGAGTTCATTATTGACTTCCATGAATGTCAGACATGCATAAAACTAGAGAATATAAGTAAAAATATTAAATCAGAAGAGTCTCTATCATTAGATGCTATCAGTGCAGTACCATGCATTGAAGGATGGCACATCCAAAGCAAACTAGTGATAACAAAGATAAATTGACAGAACACATGATAAGAAGAGGTACTGAGTTCCACAATTAATCAATGTTCAAAAAAAAGAAAAAAGCATCAGCCAACTAAGAAAAAAATACCCACTATCAATCTTCCACAAAAATAAGAATCGTGAAAGAATTAAGAACCAGCTTGTGTACGTATACTTAACCAAACTAGAATGTGCAGACATATGGATGCAAAGTGCGTGGCAATAGGACTATAGCAAGTCAATCCTGGCCTAACATGAATTCTACCAAAGAGACTGAAAGTTCACACTATGATGATTCACGTCATTTTCAACGGAGACATGTATAAACAAAAGCATAATTGAACATGGTACTACAATCACAATATTTTTGTAAAACACCGAAGGTCTCTGAATAAGAAGTCAACTTACGAATGCCAGTTACGTTTTATAATACCAACAACACAGCCGGATGGACGAGATGAGACAGCATTTGTGTCTCCAGCAGAACCTTGCACTAGCATTGCAGGTCTAGGAGCATCATCAGCACTGCTTGGAACTAGATGAACATCTTCTTCCACATCCTCTGCAAGGTGTTAATAGAACCTTTTAAGATATATATATATATATTATTTTGGAGGGGCGGGGGGAGGATAGACTCAAGTTTACTCTCAACCAAACGCAAAGTTTGAACTGGCAAGAGAGAGGATATTTAGATTAACTCTCAACTAGAGCCATCGTTTGAAAAGGCAAGTTTTTTTTTTTTTGAAAAGTAAGAAGAACTTTATTAAAGAAAGCGTAAGGCGCCCCTAAGTACACATGAAGTATACACAAGAACAACCAAAGCTAACCCAAAAAAAACCCGCAACACCAAGGCCCTAGAACACAAAAGAACCGAAACAAGCTACAAAAGAACCCAACTAAGAACAGAACTACCCACTACCCTTCAAGGCACAACAAACCTACAACATGTGTGCCTTGCCTTTCCTACGCCTAGAGGGATAGTTCGCATCACCATAGTTAATGGAACTATGCAAATTTAGAAGCTCCCTTTTCCCTTTAGACTTCTGACGCGCAAAAAATTGGAACTCCTTTTCCATGGCATCCCGAATAGCCAATGCCTCCTCCCCAAAATCTCCATCCATCGCCCAATCTAATGGCAAACCATCCCAATAATCATCTTCATCCTCCTCACACACCACAATCTCCTCGTTATGATCAAAACCAACTGGCCAATTCCGAGAATGGGAGAAACCATTAAAGCAACCACTCAAAGGGGAAGAGGGTCCTACGACCCCTCCATTGTTGACCTCCTGAGAAACCATTAAAGCAACCTGTTCTGTCTTCCTGCAAATTTGGGCAAGTCAAGGAAAACTCCAACTTGCTGGGGTCTTTGATAGATAAAACAAATATAGGTCCTATGTGTCTGTTTCCCCCCACTTGTTCTTTTGATGTAGTTGTATCTTTCCTGTTCTTATTTACTTTCTCTCAGCAAAAGAGTTTTCCCTCTTTATCCTATCTATTGTTAGTGTTTGATCATTTCCCATCCCAAATGAAACTTTAAAAACAAAAAGGGACTTGAAACTTTTTAAGCCAACCCCAGCTCACAGGTTCAAACCCCAACCCAAACAGGACACTATAATTAAATATTTCAATTTTCCACCTGCATAATTCTTGTTGCTAATTTATAAGTAATTAATGTTGATTTTATTATTGCTACATTCAAATTTCCACACAAGGTTCTCTCAATAAGCAACATAAGTAAAAGTTGCATTAAGTGAATGAAAAAACTGGAAATATCAAAAAAGGGCAAAAAGCAAGAGGGCAGGCAAATAAGTAGACAACCATGCTATATCTTGATTGTTTTTCTCAATGAAAAACTTAATTTTGTCTATATTATTAGGATCAGCTCACACCATATGCTCCAGAAGAGTTTTAACTGCTGAGAGTGGCTATTGGGCTGAAAGAGGTCCAGTAATCTTCCAGCCCACCGCATTTAAATTTCCTCTAAAACTACACAAAAATAAGGTAGATAGTTTTCTTGAAGTTAAGAGCTAAGTAACCATAGCAGAGCCCAGGAGCAGAGCTCAGAAGCTCATACATCTAAGGAACTTTTTTCCACTGGAGGAGTGAGGAAGAATGGATATAGAAATAGAAACAACTTCCAAAATGAATGGGACTAAACACAAACAAGAAGGATCCATCCACTGTCCTTCACAACAAAGCAACTTTTTACACTTATTTTTCGCAATTTGAAGATGCATCAATAGCACAGACATGGACCACATACGTAATAATATGTTTAATCAGATTTCTACCTTCTAAAAGACCCAAGAGGTGAGAGGACTAACATACCTTCATCTGCTATAGATAGAGACTTCTCTTCATGCCACTGATCTTGGGGCAGAAGTTCTACTGCCACTATGTCACCATCAAAAGCCCTATTCATGTTTGTACGACCATAAATAATTATTTCATCACCAATGCTCTCACTCCCGACATAAGCTTCAAATGGATTATAACGATTAACACGAAGTTTTCCTTGATGGTATATTCCACGATGCAATCCAGAAGTAATCTCAGACATGGGCTTATGCTATAAAGAGAACAGATAGAAATAAAATTATTAAACCACATTTTTCTTTCATGGACGTCATAACTAACTAAATCCAACAACAATGAAGATATGCAAACTCAAATAACAAACCTCTGTATAAATGACTTTCCTCTTTGACGGTCTCAAATCTTCAACTTCGTCCATGTCAACATCTTCTGATGAAGGTTGGACTAGCAGGTCAAGCAAATCAGGTCGACCCAATGATTTCACATATGACTCAACTGAAAACAAGACAACATTCACAAGTAAGCTTCATCCACAATAATTAAGATAAATAATCATAATCATGATGATGACAATGTTTTTTTTGATAAGTATGATGATGACAATGTTGGTAGGCAATATGCAGGTATTGGTGCCAATGATGAGATGCCAGAACTACAAAAAAACATTCTTACTTGTCTCGGCAGAAATGCCCTCTTCTATGGCCTTCCTCTTATTCTCCCTGTCATTAGTTATAAGTAAAACCTGAGCTGCACCACCAAGATGACTCTGATACCATTGAGCAGCCACCCGAATTGCTGAATTGAGACTTATAGATGTCAAGACTTGGAAATTTGAAAATGCCTTCATGAAGTAAGTCAAAAATTATAGCTACCAAGAAGTGATTATCACACACTCGATACATGTGCATGACTACAATTTACGATTTCAGTGTTGTTGGAGAGGAAGGAGAGAAGGTAGGTGGAAGATAATTAATTGAAATTAGTAGTTATTTGCGAGAGCAATAGAGGTGGGAATTAGAGGTGCGAAAAGTGTACGTCCTACTTTAATTATCAAATCATTGTTCCTATGAACTAAAATTTCAAGTTTGAAGGACTTCCATAAAATGGAAAGGGCAAACTTTATGGGTGAACACTGCTTGAGGGTCTTCTTTAATTAAGAGTATAGATGAACAAGCAAGATACTGATATAAAACAATGTCTATAAACGTGGAGCATATCATAAATTCTCATAATTCTGTAATCATGCAAAGAGCAAACCTCTGTCATTACGATCATTTTTACTTTCTTTATTCATTTCCTTGACAAAAGTATCCCTACAAATAAAGAAACGGAAACAATATCACACAATGCATAAAACCCAATGGTGACAACAACATCACCACCAACAACTAAAAGATAAACATAAAGCAATAACCATGAAATCAAATTGAAGTTGAGAAATTAATCACACAACTGCTGGGATAACCATAAAGGAAGAAGAAAAAAATACTAATAAACATCCATTTTGTCTTCTAACTCGAAAATTCACGCATATATTTCAAGTCCACTATGCCCGTATAATTTACCAAAGCCAAAAGGATCACACCTGCACATCCTATGAAAATTGTACTACTACCCCATGTGAGCATGCTTCAACCACGTGTAAAACACCAATAGAGATATTCAGTTTCTCTTACACATTCAAAGCTCAAAGGCATCCCGATAGAACAAAGCATGACAAATATGTCATCTAATCTATTGCAAGCTAAAGATTATATGAGCCATGGTCACCACGTTGGTATAAGCATTCAAATAGTTGAAAATAATTACATGATAAAGTAAAGGAGCATACTTGTGGTGTTCATTAGCAAACACAAAAAACCTCCTCAAGGAATTGCTGCAGAGAGTTCTAACTCTATTGTACACCGATGTGTTCCTGTTCTTAACCTCATCCAGCACGATCGATAGCATGACAACATCGTCAATCGCCGGGTTCTCAAGCAAATCAATCTGCAAGCAAATAATCACAAACAAAACAGTATCAAATAGTAGGCAAAAATATCAGTAAGCATAAAAATTTGAAAATTGACAATTACCTGATTGAGAACGACATTAGTGTCGACAATGAGAATGGTGGAAGCAGAAGGACTCAAGCGAGAAGCGGAGGAATCACAGACTTTGCAGATGGGAGCTCCACAGTAGATATCGTCTCTGAGATAGTGCTCTCTCACTTGCTGAGATGAAGAAAAAAGAAAAAAAAAAAAAAAGATTGAGGTGAAGAAAGAAAGAGCGAAAAGTTAAGAGGTAGGGTTAAGAAAAGTGTAAAAGACCTTGTTCACTTTGCCGCCTCTGGTTTTCTTGACGAATGTCTTGCTGTGCAACATGTTTTGGAAGCAGTGTTCGGCCTCACTCTTGCTCTGTCTTCTGTTTCTGTCTGTGTCTTACGGAAGTGGAGTTTGAAGGCTTTTCTTCCCCTAAGAGCATTCACATTTCGCTCAACAAAGTTTACCCAAATTTTAGCTTAAAAACTCACTTTCTATTTTCTCTACCCACTTGCATCCCACTCTCTAGATCTTTTTTTTTTCTTTTCTTTTATAACACGATCTTTCTCTACTCCATTTAAATATTTTTCTTTCTTTCTTTATATAATTGAAATCAAACACAATAACAGAAACCCCAACAACACATTT
Organism: Alnus glutinosa; assembly: GCF_958979055.1. Taxonomy (NCBI): domain Eukaryota; kingdom Viridiplantae; phylum Streptophyta; class Magnoliopsida; order Fagales; family Betulaceae; genus Alnus; species Alnus glutinosa. The sequence goes on along the minus strand of NC_084897.1, from coordinate 26,946,547 downwards.
AAAAACAAACCATGGATTCATGTTTCAGAGAAGAACAACAAAATAAATCCAAATTCTGTGGCAGCATGTGTCATCGGCTATTAAACGGAAATTCATATCCCTAGACTAAATTCATATTCTCATACACTGCAAAGGAGTTAATATCTATCATATTGAACTTAAGCTTCCAATCAATCCATCATATTCCCAAACGCTGTGTTTGCTTCGCAGGAAATTTTTTCCCGCGAAAGTATTTCCTGTCTATAAACCAATTTCGGGTTTGAAAATAATTATTTTCCAAAGCAAACTGGCACCAAAAATCCTCCGAAATATACATCCCAAATGAAAAAGAGAAAAACCCAGAAAAAAATTATAACCGAAAAAAGGGAACCTTCAGAACCCGGTTAGATTCATGAAAGACCAAACCTTTACACTTAAAAACGAACTTTGTTCTTAAGAAAATTTTCCGAGAAAACAAATGGAGGAAAAGGAACAACAGTATTAAGGTTATTAACGTAATCCCAGAGAAATCACAAAGGAAAACTAATTAAAAGAGAGTACCTGGTCTGGCTATGGCCGCCTGTCTTGGTATACTATGGAATAGAGGCTCGGCTAGGCCCGTTATTCAGCAGAGAGATAGAAGAACAACTTTCAGAGAGTAGTAGAGCGCGCGAGGTAGAGTGAGACGGCGACACAGAATAAAAAAGGCTTCTCCTTTTTCTTTTTTTCTTTTTTCTTTTTTTTCTTTTTTGGTTGAGGTTTAGTACAATAATATTTCTCCCCAAAATAAAATATTCTCTACTTCAAATGAAATTGATTTAGGGTAATAATTTAAATATGATGCATCTAATAATATACTACTCCCCAACCATCTCTTTAGAAATGAATGACTAGTGCGATCACCTTTTATAAAAGTTTAAGGATGATTCTCAATCGCTCTTCGCCACCCCTGACCATCAAGGATAGTTGAACCCCAACTCCAACGAATAAAAACTCCCAAATCACTTCTATTCTCAAAGAACTCGATCTTTGCTGTCGAAACACTTGCCTCTATAGACAATGATGATAGCCTAGTTTGGGACCCTTTCTGATTGGTTGAGTGCATGCTTGCAAAATGTGTCAATTGACATTGTTCCTGGTGCTGATGGTTGTGGTAGAGAGCTATGGGCGAAGCATGAGGCTGAGCCAAATGTTCTGTCGTTGATAACGAGGGGGAGAAGACAGAAGTAGCAAAAGTGAGGACGACCATGAAAGAACAAGAATCAAATGTTCGAGAGTTTCTAGTCTGAGACAGATGGATGCGGGTGATTGTGAACAAGGAAGGAGTTGTCGGCCTGTAATAATTAAGGACAAATATTATTCACATTTGTGCTAAATTAAGTCCAGCCTCATTTTATAATAAATTAATATATGACAAGCCACTCATTTTATATATATATATATATGGACTAATCATTTTTTCCATGTGAGATTTGAGTGTTATATGGTCGGCCACTCTATTTACGTGACTCAATCTAGACCATTCATTTCTAAATCGTTAGAGATTAGAGAGACCTTAATCCCAAAAACAGTGGCTCTTCTAAATGTTTTTTTTTTTTTAATCATAATCCGGATCCTCTGGGAATCTTTTAAAATCACATGGTATAAGGACCAGGGTCCAAGGACCTGTGATACACTGCAATAGTGATCAAATGATTGTCTCTGATAGTCACATGAAAATTTAATTTGTAGTTTTTTTTTTTTTTTAATTAAGATGTTTATTTAAAGACTGTTTGTCCGAATTAGTTGAGGACCAAGTTGGTGGATGTTCTTCGTAAACCTTGCTGCATGGATGATCATGTTATTTACATGAGATTGTGTTATTTTCGCATATCAATTAATTGTTATTTTTTCCAAGTTTTTGGTAAATGTGGGTGATATTGGTATCCAAATTCTATCAATAACTGTTTTAGAGCTACTCTTTTATATGCAATTTTATAGTTCTCCTTTAGTCCTTTATCTACAAGTAGAACCCCATTCAAAAGCCCTAGCTTCTCATCAGTTTTATTAAAAATTATGAATTATCACATTATTTTAGCATTGCTCCATTTTAAAACTTTTTACTCATTGATGGTACATATATTTTGGAAGGATAAATGTCTCTTCCAAATTAAATTAGAAAAAAATATTTTTAATTTAGTCTATTAAACTAATATTTATTTTTTAAGAAAGTAATTTTTACACGTATTTTTAAAAAAATTAACAAAGGACGTGACACATGTCAAATGCATGTAAATATCATGTATTCTTTTTTGGGAACAAAGCTGATAATCTTTCATCGATAAAAAATTGATCCCAGAATGGGATCTAGGGACACAAACGGTCCCCAAGTACATCATGTAAAATTACATTAGGAATATCTTTCGCCCATGCCGAATTTATAGCCTTAGAGGAAGTTTCTTTAGATAGAACATGAGCTATCTTATTAGACTCTCTTCCAACATGAGCTACCTTATTTAAATATCATGTATTCTAAAAACAAAGAACATTCAATGGAGTGTTATAGGAAAAAAAGTTCTCCCTTTGAAACGGTCAATCATATTTATTTTGAAAAATGCTATGGGTACTTACAAACTCTTACCAAAAGAGTTTACAAACTGACCTGGTATACATGTGGCATTTTATTAACTAAAAAAATTAGACATTAGGATTCCACGTCCACACTAAATCCAGGTGGAAGGTTGGATTCCACAAGCTGACTTGCCCATCCATGGCTTCCATTCCCGTAGGCCATGCATGGCCGGCAATGGGAGGTTGGGACAGATGAACGGCCGACGATGGGAGGTTAGGACAGATGGACGACCGGCAAGAGGGGAGAGATCCCGAGAGAGGACGGTGTGTGGGCAGCCCATGGTCAGGGTCAGGAGTTTTCGACTTCCACCAAACCCACGCCGGTGTGTGTGGGTTTCTGGCTAGAGATCCTGCCGGAAACCCATGCACATCGGCATGGGGTTAGTTGGTCCAGTCGGGAACTCACCTTTAAATTTGGATATCAAAACGTCATTGATCCGGCCGTCCATCTCTCCTAATCTCTCAGTCTTGATCTCAAAACGTCACAGATCCGGACAGGAACACACTCGGGAGGACTGAGGAGATCCAAATCTCACAGATCTGGGCGGTGTGGGTTACAGAAACCAAGATCCGACCGATTTGGTTGGTCTGGCTGACCACCGGAACTTCGGAACAGGCCTTGGAAGTGGACGACTGGCGACTAGAGGGAGAACGACGACTTGATGGGAGAAGGGCCGTCCATCTCTCCTAATCTCTCAGTCCTGATCTCAAAACGTCATAGATCCGGACGGGAACACACTAAGGAGGACTGAGGAGATCCAAATCTCACAGATCCGACCGGTGTGGGTTACGGAAACCAAGATCCGGCCGGTTTGGTTGGTCTGGCCGGCCACTGGAGCTTCGAAACAGGCCTTGGAAGTGGACGGCCGGCGACTAGAGGGAGAACGACGACTTGATGGGAGAAGGGCATTTTTGTATTTTAACATTTATTCCAGGTAGGACATCACGTCAGTTTGTAAGTCTCCCTTTGTAAAAGTTTGTAAGAACCCCTAGCATTTTTCATTTATTTTTTAACAAAAGTAATCTTTGTCTGGATAACTTTTATCGCCTTAACATCTCAAGCGTCGCTGCTACAAACCAAAATCCAAAATTAGACGTTTAGGGAACCCTGACAACTATTTCCAACGATTATCTTTGTCTGTATACTAGGGCAAGTCGTTGACTGGAGGATGCGAAATCTAAAACGGAACATCGGAAGAATCTTGCAGGGCTCCGGATTCGGAGATCCTAAAATTGCAGGGTCGGATTATGGGAAGAAGCTTGGAATCTTCGATGCTGCCTGTTGCTGTTCTCCCATGACTTCCCCCCAAAGCCTCGACCTTTCTTCTCCTTAACCCCACGGCTTCAATCATCTCTCGCTCTTTCTTCAAACCCGTCAACATCAATTTCCAATTCACCTCGTTTCGTTTCACCGATGAAACACCACTTTGTTCCTATATTATGCGTATTATTATTTATCCTAGTCTCGGCGTTTTCGAGCTCGGCAGGCGACTTATCGCTTTGGAATCCGTATGGGGATGGCTTATCTCGAAGCCCAAGCCGATCTCTCCTGTCTCTCGCACCGTAAGTTCTTATTTTTATCCAATTTTTTTTGAATAATTTTTGATGAATATGGTTTGGACAGAGGTTTTGTTTAATTATGTTGAATATGCCCAGAAATTATAGTACAGACTCTGTATTTTGTGCATGTTTTGTACTCTATATAGTGAGCTGATCCACAAAACACGTCTGGGTTGAAATGACATGGCAGTAGGATTTCCTTTGGTAAAATGCTTTCAATGATATGTTGCAGTTCCAAATTGTAGTCTCTTTGGCCATCGAAAACTTTTGATTAACTTGTAGTCAGTCAATATCATTTTTTGCTGGCCTTTAGTAGGTATTTGGGCCTCATTCTCAGGGAAATCACATTAATTGATGGGGGTTTTATTTACGGAAAATGATTTGTTGGGGAACACTCCATTTTGATTAAAAAAAGAGCTTTTAATTATAAAGTGTCTTATGATGTCGTGTTGGGAAGTTTGGAGGGAGAATAGAGACAATAGTTGTCCATTTTCTTTGTTTGAGTGTTTCAAAAAATAAAAAGGATCCCCTTGTTTTGGTTGTAGGGTGGAAAGCAGGGGAGAGGTTAGCATATTATGTGGGTCGACCATAGAATGAGACAAGTGATAAGGGTTTGTTCAGACATTATTGATACGAGCATGTAATAACCCGTGCAATGCACGGATTGCTTTTTAATTGTTTATTATTATTATTATTTCCAGATTTTAATTAACAAAAAAACAAAGCCTTAGGATTTTGGGAACTAAAAAACTTTGATAGGAATTAGATTCTGAAAGTGTAAAGCCTCTAATTTGTTCTAAAATAAGATCAAACTCTATGTATTTTTACTTTTTAAACAATAATAAAATACAATACATTCAGTTTATTTTAAACTACACCATCATTTCCTAAATTCAGTGTAAATTTTACAAAAAAAAAAAAAATTGAAAAATAAGCAAGTTGAATTAAAAATAATACATAAATTAAAAGAGAAAATAAGGATAAAAAGGTAAATAGAAGAACAACATAACCATAGGAAATAAAGACAAATAAACAAACAAAAATGAAAAATACTAATACAATAAAAAAAAAAATGCATTTTCTATATTTCTCTGGTTCTAATGAAATCTTGAAAGCTAATGTCGTCCATCAATTAAGCACGTAAACAATTTGCATTACACAAAGTAAAAAAGAGAAGAAAAAACTACTCAATAAACAATGTAAACTAAAAAATTATCATACCTCGTACCAAAAATAGCCATATGAAACTCTCTCACCATCATTTTCCTGAATTTAGTGTAAAATTTACAAAAGGTAAAATAAGCAATTTGAATGAAAAAAAATATATGAATTACATAAAAAAAATAAGGACAAAAAGCAGAAACAGAAGAAGAGAACCATAGAAAATCTAGACAAAAAATGAAAAATATTAATATAATAGAATAGAGTTATCTTTTCTGTATACTTTCCGGTTCATATGAAACCTTGAAAGTCAATGTTGTCTATCAATTAAGCATGTCAACAATGTGCATTACATAGGAAAAAAAAACAATTCAATGAACAACGTAAACTAAAAAATCGTCATACCTCGTACCAAAAACAGCAATTAATGTAAACTCTCTCTCACCATGGTTTCTTGAAATTCAATGTAAAATGTAGAAAAAGAAAAAAAAGAAAGAAAGAAGCAATATGAACAAAAGAAAATAATATAAATTAGGAAATAGGGACAAAAAAATGCAAACGAAAGAACAAAATCACAGGAAATAAAGTAAAAAAAATAATGTAAAATGATAACCACTAATATAACAAAAAATAATTATTTCTTTTTTATATATACTTTTCCCAGTTCCAATGAAATTTTTAGGTATAGGAAGAAGTTTGGTCAAATAGAGATTTTTTTTTTTCGACCATCCTTCTTATATGTAGCATAAAAGAAGCTACTTTTTGTAGAGAAATTAAAAATAATATATAAATTATCAATGCAAAAATAAGGACAGAAAATCGAATCAGAAAAACAAAAGCACATAAAATAAATACAAACAAACATTTATTTACAATTCTATTATTCGGTGCTTGAACACAGCCTCTTTGCAAACTTTAAAGCCAAACTACAAAAGCAAATGCTATAGAAAATTTATATCTTTAAAAAAAGAAAAATTTTAATTTGCGCGGTTGTATATATATATATACACACACACATAAAAGAAACTACTTTTAGAACAAAAATTAAAAATGATATATAAATTAGAACTGAAAATAAGAACAAAAAGAAGAAACAGAGGAACAGAACCACAGTTAATAAAAGACAAATTGAAATTGAAATAATACTAATACAATAAAAAAAATTTGTCTTTTTGTATACTTTCCTCTATTTCAATAAAATTCGTAGTATTTTGGAGATATGATTATATTGTGGGCATTGGCTGTTGGATACATATATAATCCAATGCAATGCGAATGAAAGCAAACAAAAAACATCACATATGCATGTATGGGTACCACAATTTTTGTTATTGATCGGCACAAACAAAAACCACTAGATGTTCATGAGAGTTGCAGATCAATTGCTGATTCATTGTTTCATGCATCATCTTAAGATTGAAATAAGATCAAGTAAAGTAAAAAATCAACACTTAATACATGAATTCTGGAAATTTGCAGAAAGACATTCATTAACCTCTATTTTCTTTGGTTTCTATAGATGGCGCAGAATATTTGTTTAGAAACTGCTATTATTTTGTTGTTTGCCAAAATGGGATGCTAATATATGTGAGACACAAAAAAAATAAAAATAAAAATGTACAAACGTTTATTTTGTTGTTTGCCAAAAACTAACTTGAATTGACTTCAACTTTTCACTAATGGCTTCAACGTTTCACTAAGAGCGACGCATGGGAGGAGGGGAAAATGCCACATGTGAAACAAAGTGTTTTTCCCTTAAAAAAACTTAACGGATACTTGTCAAATTTTTAAGCAGCCACTTGTCATAATTATAGGCACTACTCTTATTGATTCCCCTATTAAATAGGATACAGTTATTTGCTAGGAAAAAAAAGAACTTCTTTTACAATGTTATTAAATGCACAGTTTAACTTTAAAAGGACACTTGGCTGCATTTTAAAAGACCACTTGTCACAATATTATGGAATGCTCTAAGTGATTCTCCTATATATATGATTTTAATAAATTGTTAAGGGTAAAAAGGAAAGTATAGAAAAATTCATTAAACAAGGTATCCTCTCCGTTCAAATCCTTTCCCCCCGAAGTATCCACCCATTTGCATTTTAGCGTCCAATGTCTAAAAAATGACAATTGAGCCCCCCCCCCCCCCCCCCCCCCCCCCCGCCCCCCAAAAAAAAAGCATCTTACTATGGCCAAAGAAACCGTCCGTTTATTTTTTCTGTCTCTTTGGGCGGAAACCAAGTCATGTGCGTGACCTGTGACTTTTTTCAACCAAATTTCAAAAATGCCATTGGGGGTAAAGTGTAAAAAGAAGAAGAAGAAAACTTTTCAAAGCTTAAATACAAAATTAAAAAGATTAAAAAAGAAAAAAGAAAAAAAAAACCAAAAAAGAGAGCCAAAAATAGAAAATAGAAAAAAAAAAAAAAATCCAAACAGGGGTGAGTGTACCTCCTCTAAAGTGTAACCCCAACCTCTTGTCCTCTCCGCTCTCCCCATCCAAACATTCTGTTAGGAATTGTCACCTGATATGTTAGGGAAAAGCTTGGTGCACAACTTGTGCACAACTACTCACATGAGTGAGACCCACCTAAGTGGGTGGGTCCCATCTATGTGAGTAGGTTGTGCACTTGTTGTGCAAGTAACAAATCCCGATATGTTATTTGTAATTTGAATGACTTAGGTGGGTCCCACCTATGTGAGTAGGTTGTGCACACTGTTGTGCAAGTAACAAATCCCGATATGTTATTTGTAATTTGAATGTGTCATTATAATGAATCTTTGGGAATAAGTATTTAACTCTGTTCTTATCAAAAAAAAATTTTTCTTATCAAAAAGAGTATTTAACTCTGTTACATTTCCTTGTCTTTGGTTTTCTTTGGGAGCAGCGAACATAGTACCGCACTTATTGCTGGCCTGGATGGGACAGTCCATTTGGTGGAGAGTAATTCTAAGAGAGTTATCTGGTCTTTTGCATCAGGAACACCAATTTACACTTCGTATCAGGCTCCTTTCAGCGAAGATAATGATAAAGAAAATGCATCTGGACCAAATGGTAGATTCTTCATAGATTGTGGAGATGACTGGGATTTGCATATGCACACCCAGAACTATGGTAGAATGGTATGTCTTGGTATGTTTTCTGTGATTTTTATATCAATGCCTTAAATTTTGATGGATCCTAAAAGGCCAACTTTATTCTGAGAAGTTCTTAAGTGGCATTAAGATCTTTTCTTATGGTGTGAGGGAAGCAAAAGACAGAGGAATTATGAAGATCAGGTGGCTTTTGTGGCACAATGGGTTTAATTGATAAGTCGACTCTCCCCCCTCGCCCTCCCTCTCCCCTTGTCACTTCCTCCCTGGTCCACTCATCAATTAAAAAGTTTTGAGCATTTCATATTGGCACAATACAAGTTGTGTTATTCCTTTGTTACAAGTACTTTTTTTTTTAAGGGAAAATAAATTTTATAAAAGTGTGTTTGGAGAAGAATTTGAGTTTGGTATTTATTCCAATGCATGTATTGTTGCCACCTAAGGATTTTCTAGGCGCTTCATTGCGGCTTTACCTCTGTAGTTGCTTGACTTTGATAATCACTAGAAACTGTCATGTATTTAGGTTTCTTTTTTCTGCTGATGAATTAATGCTTCTGGACATTGCCTAAAACATGTCATTGTTATGAATTCAGCTATTATGATACCAGGTTTGGTTGTGTAAATACAGATTTTGGCCATGATTACTTTCTTTGATGTGCCTTATTGTTATTTTACTGTTGCTAATGCAGAAACTTTCAATGTCTATTGATGAATTTGTCAAAAATACGCCATACATATCAGAGGATGGTGCTGTTACGCTCGGATCTAAGAAAACTACTGTGTTTGAGGTTGATCTTAGGACTGGAAAGCTGATCCGCACCTATAGATTTGATCCTCCATCGACATTGCGGAGTGATGAAACTCGGAGTGTTTCATATTATGATACAGCCGATAAGGAGTTGGTAAAGTCTGGTCCTAAGAACCCAGATATTGTTGATTTGCGACTACACATCACAAGGACAGATTATACATTGACGTCTTTTGCTCGAGACTCGGAAAAAACTTCGTGGAATATGACAATTGCTGAAGTTGGGGCTTCTTTGCTTTGTCTAGATGCTTCTAGTGGGGCTCCATTGAATTTTCCAGATAATCCTGGTTCTGAAATTGGCATTGATTTTGCTATCCCTTTGTCATGTCACACAAGAGGCCCTGTTTTCTGCCATAGGAGTCATACTTTGCCAGAATCCTCTAGGTCTGAAAGACTCCCAATGCCTCCTTCAGGTCTGATGATTCCTACACAGCCCAAGGTTGATGAATTCGTAGATATTCAACATGAAAATGTTATGCTCCCATCCCCTACTCCAAACTCTATACTGCCTTTGCGACCCAAAACAAACATTCATCGCAGAGATGATAGGGAAGCAATGCTTCCACTGCCTCCAATGGAGATTGATGATACAGGGATTGTGGATGTGCATGGCATGAGAATTTCTCTTAAGCACGTCTTAAGCATGTTTTTTGAATGGTCAACAGCATTGTCTATCATTTTGTTCGTGATCATTCTTGTTGTTGGCCTTGTTGTTAAAGGCTATGTTTGGGTGATTAAAGAACAAGCTTTGTTGAATGAGCAGCCCGGTAATTCTGGCTCAAAAACTGCATCGTCCAAGAGGAAGAAAAATAGAAAATCGGGAAAGAATGTTTCATCTGAAAATGGAGATGTCTTTGTACATGTTGATGGTGAAAATAAAATGTCGTCGCACCTTGATAAACTTGTAGATGGTAGCATTGATGGACGTAGGATAGGTAAACTAATCGTATCAAACACAGAAATCGCTAAGGGAAGCAATGGTACCATTGTCCTCGAGGGAAACTATGAAGGTAGACCAGTTGCTGTGAAACGTCTTGTCCAAGCTCATAATGACGTGGCTTTTAAAGAAATTCAGAATCTTATTGCATCTGACCGGCATCCAAACATTGTTCGATGGTATGGAGTAGAGTATGATCAAGATTTTGTCTATCTCTCTCTAGAGCGTTGTACTTACAGCTTGGACGATTTGATCCATATTTCTTTACATTGTTCACAATACCCAATGTTCAACAAGGACCAAGCTACGAGAGGTATGATCGAGTATAAAGCCCGCTTGGATTCAAAGAAGGATATTATGTCAGGTCTTAATTTGTGGAAAGCAAATGGCTATCCGTCACCTTTATTATTAAAGATTATGAGGTTGGTTAGAAGTCTCACTGATGATATAACATTTCTAGAGATTGTTAACATGTCTTGCTTTATATGAAACCTTTTATTGTTTTCATATGATAGTATTCATTGATTTATGCAAATTGTTAAACTATCTCTTATCCCAAAAGCTTAAGTTGATAAGAAGAGGTGAATTTATTCATTTAATTAATATACTTTAACACTCTCTTCACGTGTAGGACTAGACAACATGTGGACTATATTAATTGAAATGGATGGTTAACGATGGAGACAAGGTTCGAATTCAGGATCTTTGTTCTGATACCACATTGTAAGGTTTGCATGAGAAGAAAATAAAGAAAGAGGAGGATATGTTTTCTACGTAGCCTCTCTCACCTAAACCCACTCATATACACACATATACGTGTATGTATATATATACATACAAATACACATATATCTATATTTAGACTCATAATTACAATAATTAAGTTATATCTATTACATTACGAAAAAAATTTCTTTTTTATCTTTTTAAATACTTAACATGTTCTCATTACAAAGTTATAAATAATATTATAAAAATAATAAAAAAAGAAGTTATACGAGCTTATATGAGCCTATACTAGTCGAACCGAGTTTATATGAGTTCAGCTCGTTTAATAAACGAACACAATTTTTAGTTCAAGAGCTGTTTGGTTAATAAATTAATCGAACCTGAACCAAGCCTAAGCCTGTTCGCGAGCGATTCTGTTCATTTACATCCCTATTTGCAACCAACAGTTTGTTTACCAAGTGGTAATGGAACAAGCTCCCATGTCCTTTTTTGGTGTAAGGCCTTCCTTTCTAATTCCATTGCTTGTCTCCAACCAATAACACATCCTGCAGTGTCTTTGGAATGGAAACACTAGAGAGATGGGAAATAAAGCAAGAAAGTGAAGGAGACAAAGAACTAGTGGATACTAGTACATGAATGTTTACCTTTCCGCAGGGCAATGGTCCCTGTTTTTAGTTCAGATAATTCCAAACATCATTGCCATATAGTCTATTTGAGTGTGTGTTTATGTGTCTTCTTCTTCTTGTTCTTTATCTCCTGGCTGACATTACTAGCAAGTGATCTTTCTGGTGACTAACGTGTCACATAAAGCCGCAAACCCTATAACACTTATTTAAGCCATTCAATCGCACACTGGTCTTAATTCATTAGGCTTGGCTCAGATATGTTTGAATTACAAACATTTTGTTTCTCATAGCATCTGAGATGAGTTTGCTTCAATTTATTTGAGGGAATAGTTTTGATGATTTTGTAAATGATGTATTTCCAATTGTTTGTTGTTATTTCTAATAGTGTTATATATTAAAAATCAATTGTAAAGGTTGGGTTGTTGCCATTAATGCTATAAGGACAAGGGTTAGCTCTATGCTACCGGGATTTCAACATACTTCTTTAGAAGATGCCATGATATTCCTCGAGCCCCATAAATCTTCTGAATCGCCCCCACTCATGCCTTAGGTCTTCTGAACTGCCCATAAGTTTACTGACTAGGTGGATGAAGCATATTTTATTTGATATTTGATTTTAGTGCTTTAAATGTGGCTTTTAGGCTTGTCTAGACTCATGTGAATACACTGTAGGCTAAATACTCTTGTTCAGTAGATGTTCATATCACATTGTTCAGATTCGATTAGCATCTTCATAGCCCTCAATCTTTTATTTTTGGCACAGGGATATGGTTTCTGGGCTGGTGCATTTGCATGAATTGGGAATAATTCATCGGGACTTAAAGCCTCAAAATGTGTTGATAATCAACGAAAGTTCTGTATGTGCAAAGCTTTCTGACATGGGCATTAGCAAGCGCCTTGTTGAGAATATGTCTTCCTTGGGTCATCATGCTACTGGCAAGTACTCTTACCTATTCTTTCAATGGTGTCAATGGTTTGCAGTGCTAATGGGAGCCATTATGTGATGAGTTTTCTAAAAATATCCATGGTCTGACCATTCCCACTGGATGACCTTTCCATCTGGTGATTAAGGCCTCATTTTTAGGATCCAAGTTGTGATAATTGCTAGAATGTTTATGATGGAATTAGATGATCTAGGAGCAGTGTGTCACGAACTCTCTTAATGTGCATTGTATATCGTTATATCTTAATTATCTATCCGTAAAATCTTAACCATTATTCAAATTATTAGCTTAATATTTAATGACTTATTGCAGGTTGTGGTAGTTCTGGTTGGCAAGCACCAGAACAACTTCTTCATGGGCGCCAAACTCGTGCTGTAGATTTATTTAGTTTAGGTTGTGTCATTTTTTTCTGCATCACTGGAGGTAGACATCCATTTGGCAATCATCTTGAACGTGATATTAACATTGTGAAGAACCAAATGGACCTCTTTTTGGTTGAACATATCCCTGAAGCTCTGGATCTTATTTCTCGTTTATTAAACCCTGACCCTGAATTAAGGTTTGAGTATTACTTTTCTTCAAATAGGAAATATTTTCTTTTTGATAATTAATAATGGTTTTCTTGCATACAATGGATGTTTAGCCTGCTTTTTCTTGAATCATTTTTAATCATTCTAGCTTATGTTCTTCTATGATGAGTGATTGTTCTGTCGGTGGAGAATACCTTTTGACTAAAACTACTGCTCATCAAATAAGGCAGCACCTACATGGTCCATTAAAATTGAAGAGTTCATTTTGTTTCCCATAGCAATTGAAGGCACCAAACCAGAACAAACCAAGCTGCTACCAACCATTTCTGGTTTAGTTTATTGGTTGAAGTATGGACACATTATGATTGGTCTTGACCTCTTGTCAACCTTTTTTAATTTCGTGCCAAATTTTCTGTAAGATCTTCTGGTAGCAGGATGGTCCAACCATGAATTCATTCCTTTGAATTTATTGGTATTCAAAACAATTAAATGACGTTTTTTTATGGTTCCATTTATGAATAGCCAAAGTTGTTTTCATAGCTTTGAGAGAAATTTATTGTCTTGAATGTAATATGCAACACAATGAATCAGTCAATAGTTGACTCTGCCATTTGCTCATTGGTGAACTTATATTCTCTCATATGAGCTTTACTGCAATTCCAGTTATATATATATATATTTCTTTTTGTGATATACTCAGATATGAGTTCTTCTAATTTGCTCTCAGGCCAAAGGCATCGGCAGTGTTGCACCATCCTCTGTTCTGGAGTTCTGAGATGAGACTCACATTTCTTCGGGACACTAGTGACAGGGTAGAATTGGAGGATAGGGAGACTCATTCTAATCTCTTGCAAGCATTAGAAAGAATTGGACTGGTGGCATTAGGTGGGAAATGGGATGAAAAGATGGAAACTGCATTTATCACTAACATTGGTCGTTATAGGCGGTATAAATTTGACAGTGTTCGAGACTTATTGCGTGTCATGCGAAACAAGTTAAACCATTATAGAGAGCTCCCTAAAGAAATTCAGGTTTGTTTCTTGAACTGAAAATTGTACATTAATTTGTTGGTTTTTTTTGGGACAGTGAGTAGCAGTGAGTCATAAATCAGCTTTGCTTATAGCTGCTTGTTTTTGATAAGACCTAATCCAATATATGAAATGGGTCGGAAAGTTCAAGCCTACATATGCACGCACACGCACACACAAATACTCGTATGTAGTAGTATGATCACTTATTGGATGGGGCTACAATGATATTATTACGAGACAGTTGCTTTATGAATGATGACTTTGTTTTTAAAAGAAAAGTTTATGAAATTCAAATTCGTAGGCTTCTCGTGTATTTCATAATGAAATGGTGGAATTGTGTATTTCATAATGAAATGGTAGAATTATGGTCTTCATCCTGAATTTGGTCTGTTTATGAGTGAATTTGTATAGGTTAACCTAGACTGAAACCCTCTCCTTAAATGGGTCAAGTGATGTAATCTTTTCTTATTAATTAAGTTAGAGACTAAGGAGTAAATCTCCATTTATTTTGTGGTCTAGTCTAATAAGGAATAGATATTCCAAATAAGGTTATAGGCTATTCGTGAGTATTCTTTCTCATTAGGGTCTAAGTCAATGACGGCTAAACCTAGCCTTGTAACATGTAGCTATTATTCCTTTAGGGTTCTTGCATGATGTAAATGTCAGCTATACCTAATGGTTATGTCTTATGACCTAGTAGTCTCTTATTTAAGCATAATGCTAATGAATAAAACATCATGTTTGAGTACTATCAAAACTTAGAACATCTTTTGGTATTTTGGAGATCACGGTTCCCTCGAAGTATCCCATATCATATTCCCTTAGTTCTTGTGTTGTTTGGTTCACATCAAGTGGTATCAAAGTTAGGGTTCCTCTTGTTAACAAGCAATTGTTAATCATAGATGCCCGGTTGATTGTTTTCTACAGCAATCACCGATTCACACAATCACCATGTCTTTCCAAATCTTTTTGGGTGCAGAGCAATAAGCAAGGGTAGAAAAGATGCGATTAGATTTCTAGTGTGGAAAGATAAATCTAGCAAACAGATGGAGGAGCACATGAGAAGAATTAAAAGTTTTTCTTTACCATGCACCTCTCCAGCAAGCCAATCCCCGCCTGTAACACCTACCCCACTGGCACCACCCTCAGTCGTAGATCTACGTTCAATCCACCAACAGCCACCGTCATCCTAGATGCACTGGCCACCACATATCCGCCGTTCGTTTCACAGACTCGCCGTAAAACACCGCATCAAGCAGCCGCTATGATTTCCTTGTCAACCCCGAGTAGCCCACCCCAGCCGCACATCCAGAAATCACCAAACCCGGGCTTCTAGATGCGCTGTTAAGCACCACGCCATTGAAAGCTTCTCACTATCAAGTCTTCCGCCGTCACTGGCCACCCCACATGCAATAGTTACTGCATCATAGCCCAACCGCCACACTCTCAGAAATAAAAGAAAGAAGAGACATGTTTTTGCTTGGTTCAGGAAGAAGAAGAAGTTGGTCAAAGACTTAAAAGAGAAATTGCATACCATGCTATTGATTGAAGCCAACAAAGCTTTGGTTTAGTTTTTAATATTTTTTATTTTCATAATTGTTAAGTGATAATTTTAGAAGGGTTTTAAAGGATTTCAAGAGTAGTTTTTAGAATTTTCCCTTGGGGACAAGGAAATTGTTAGGAGAAGAGAATGATGTAATCTTTTCTTATTAGTTAAGTTAGAGACTAATAAGGAGTGAATATCCATTTATTTTGTAGTCTATACTAATAAGGAATAGATATTCCAAATAAGGTTATAGGCTATTCGTGAGTATTCTTTCTCATTAGGGTCTAAGTCAATGACGGCTAAACCTAGCCTTGTAACATGTAGCTATTATTCCTCTAAGGTTTCTGCATGATGTAAATGACAACTAAACCTAGTCTTGTAACATGAAGCTATTATTCCTCTATGGTTTCTGCATGATGTAAATGACGGTTAAATTTAATGGTTATGTCTTATGACCTAGCCGTCTCCTATTTAAGCATAATCCTAATAAATAAAATATCATGTTTGAATATTATCAAAACCTAGAACATTTTTTGGTGTCTTGGAGGTCACGGCTTCCTCGAAGTAGCCCATATCCTTTTCCCTTAGTTCTTGTGCTGTTTGGTTCACATCCTCAAGAGACTAACTATTATTGTATGTAGGATTGACAGTTTGATAATCAATTTTGAAACGACCATTGTTAGCCTTGGTTACTTAGACTGATAAATATTATTAGATAAACTTTTGGACAGTTCTAGAATTGTAAAATTAGTTTTAATCTAGATCTTCTTCATGCACTTTTCAAGTACATAACCCTACTTTCATCTGTCATTGTTAGGCTTATCTGGCCCTACTAAGAAATTCTTAAGCTTTAGTTACTTAAATTGGTTAATATTAGTCTTATTGTCATCTAAACTTCTGTATAGTTTGTGAATTGTAAGATTAGTTTTAAATTATATCTCCTTGATGCAATCATGTTACCCTGTAGCTGATATTAATTTTCTGTTTTTGGCGGATATTTAGGAGCTTGTAGGACCAGTTCCTGAAGGATATGATAACTACTTTGCAAGTCGATTTCCAAGACTTCTGATCCAAGTATACAAAGTTATTTACAGATACTGTAGGGAAGAGGAATGCTTTCAGAAGTATTTCAAAACCAATGCATGTTGAACAGCTCTTTGGCCTCTTCTAATTGCTTAAGAACTACTTGTACGTGGCTGCAGTTAGTAGCTCAATATTGGTATATGATATATGTATTGAAACAGGTTGTTTATAAATGTAAATAGAGTGGTAATATAATAATGTATAAAATTTCCTTCAATCAACGTTAATAAATGTGCTGTGCATTAGGCCTTTAAACTAAGGTGCTGCGTATGGATGGTATTTTGTTTTTTTATAGTTATTTTTAATTTTTTTTGGCAGAGTTTTTTTCTTCAATTATTAAAGCCGAGGGGGAAAAACCTAGAAACAAGGAGAAAAGTATATGTTTAACATTCTAAATTAATTAAACATTTTAAATTCAATTTTGGGTGATATATGGAGATTTGAATATGGTAGTAGACCGTTGGTGAGGATGTCGTTACAGGAGCTAGCGGTGGAGATGGAGGAGTGGCATGTGGGTGGTGGAAATTAAGGAGCGATTCGTGGTAGATCTAGCTTTCAAGTAGCAGACAAAAGAGAAAAAAAAAAAAAAAAAAAAACAAAATTAACCAAGAAAGGAGAGACTGAGCAGAGAGAGACAAAGAGATGGAGGGAAATTCACAAGGGAGTAGGAAGGAGAGACACCCTTCTTTGATTGGTTGATAAATTAAAAAATTGACCGACCACCTCCATTAGTCTTCTTGCATTAGCAAAACGCTTGTCAGATTTAGGTTTTTCCAATTGAGATGCGTAGATATATGTGTTCTAATACGTAAATTGATAATGAAACACGCAGGAAATGTGAAGACCAAGAAAATAAATAAGAAATTTAATAATTAATAAATTGTATTTATAAATATGGGATTGAATATTAATTGATAAATGATAAAAATAAACTTAAATGGGATCTTATTGTAATTAATAGTAGTAGGTACTTTAAATAAAAGAAAATTCCTCCCAACCATTCACAACCTGTCACATGTCCCTTATCCCTTTCGCTTTTCCTCCTCTTTTCTTTCTTTTCTTTTTCTTCTTTTTTTTTTCTCCTCGGTGGACAGCAGTCCACGACTGCTTGTTCTTTTCTTATTGTTCTTCTTTCTACTTCTTCTTCTCTGTTCTTCATTTCTTCTCCTCTTTACCGAATGAGAGAGTTGAGAGACAGTGGGAGTGAGATTCAGGGAGATTGAGAGGGAAAGAGAGACTGAGAGACCGAGAGAGAGCCGGGAGCCGAAACCCGCAACCCGTCGTGCAGTGCACAGAGCCGACGAACGGCGGTTCCAGTGGCGATTCCGGCGAACCAAAGCCGAAATCCGACGGTTTGATGGCGATTTTCGACGATCCCATGGCAAAACCCATAACCCGAGCGACTCGATCCACGAAGACCCGTCAAACCCGAACGACCCACTGAACCAGAGACGATCCAACGGCCTAAGATGCGATTTCCGGCGGATGGAGGCCGTTCTCTGGTGGTTTCTGTTGGTAGTGGACTGCCCAGAACCCCACGAACCCGAGACCTGCAACCCATGACCCGCTGAACCGTGAGGAAGACCCAGTCCTCCAGGAGTGATTTCCGGCGACTTTTCCGGCGGAGTCAGTGGCGTTTTTCGGTAGATTTTCTGTAATTTCTTGTGATTTCGTTATTGAGTTATTATAGATTTATTTTGGGTATTTTTCTGTGCTATTTGGACCCGATTCACGGCTGGATGAGTGTCTAGGTTGTGTTGATTTTTGGAATTTTAGTTGAGTGTTGGTTTAGAGTTTATGTATGTTTAATATGCTAAGGTTGGGTGGCTTGTTTAGTTTGGTTGTGTAATGCTTTGGGTTGTGGATTTGGATTTGATAATTTTGGAGATGTGATTTAGGGTTTTTGGAAGATGTTGAAGGGGATGGCTGAATGGGGTTGATTTGTGGTTATGTAATGAGGTTTTAGGCCAAGCCCTTTATAAAGATGGGTTGTTTGATTGTGATTGTGTGGAGTTGAAGTTGATACCAGTTAGGGCCTTGATGTTATAGTTGACTAATTATAGGTATGGAAGTTTGAGAATGGTTTTGTTAGATATTCCATTAGCATTAGTTGATTATGGAGACACTATGTGAGTAATGATAATAAAAACGTGCATGGATAGAAATTAATATAAACAAGTAAATAAAATACATTTGTATAAAGAAAGAATAAACTTATGAATAGGTAAAGTGATTATATAAATGGATTATGGATTTATGCTAATGTAATTGAAGACATTAAGATGATCTTTAAGTATAAGTCACTAAAGTTCTAGGTTTGAAAGACTTAATGAATTAGCTTAAAGTGTTGTATGTATATATGTATATATGTATACATGTACATGTATGTGACTAAAATATATATGTATATATATTGTTAACTTAGTGAATGAAAGACAAACTATACAAAATGGTTAGTAATTAATAAGAATGTTAAAGAACTATAAATTACTCAATGAACCCTAGGTTTGCAAATATAAGTTAGAAGACTTATAGAACCTACAGGTGTATTATAAATTCGTTGTGCAACAACATAGTAACTAATTCGCTTAATCATATCCACATAGTGTTTATGTGTACTAATGGATTTGGTCTAAGCTTGTTAATCATTGCATGTGTGGGTATATATATATATGGACATATACATGAATATGAGTTCGGTAAATAATGATATTATGGAAATACATAACTAGGCTTCAAATTCATCTATTAGTGTAAGTAGATAATTAATGCGTTTATTTATGTATTATAAAGTACCTAAGTGCGTTAGGAAGCGGTGCTTAGCTCGGTAAGCCTTCTATACATATATGTGTACATATATATACGTATATGGGCTGAATAGACTTAGCTTAAACGGATAAACTAACTATAAGACTTAATAGTTAATAATGACAACAAGGTGACTTGTTGCCTAATTCACCTATCCATGTACACTAAGTGCTTTAGTGCATATCATCGGTTAGGTTTAAGAGTTGTATATGTATATGTATATGTATATACATATGCATGCATACATGCTAAATATATATGGTTAACTTAGTAAATAAGCAACACGCTATAAAAATGATTAACATAGATGGTGAGGTGCAACAATAATAAATGAGCTAGTAAAAGGAGTAAATACATTTTATGATAATAAACAAGATACAATAGGAACCAAAAACCAATGGTAAGTTTAATAATAGCTTAAGGTGTCTAGCTAGCTTTAGAAGCGAGTGATGTGACGTGTGAGCACGCGGGTAGTTAGGATGTCATAGAGTATGTAATTCAATAGCATAGTCTAATGCTACCAATGTTTGCAGGATGGTGTTGTAATTGGAGACTTCAATGGGTTCATCATATAGTTGGTTCGGTTTCATATATATATATGAAACCGAACCAACTATATGATGAAATGTATATGTTTTGAGATGATTTATTAGTTTCGATTATGTTTAAACTATATCAATGATGTTTAAGAGATAGTGCAAGAGTGAAAAGTATTGACTAGATTTAAAGTGTTAAGTTCTGCGGTTGAGATTTAAATTATGCAAATTGTTTGAGAACATGTCATGTTGAAACTGTGTAGATTTGATAAAGAAACTAAGTTTTGAATGATTTCAAAGTGTTGGATAAAATGCTGGATTTGTTTAGTTTTAAAAGGACGTGATTTAACAACTGCATGATTTCAGCGTGACACAGTAGTGAAATATATACTGGTCAAGCACAGAACATTGAGCATGTAGTATAGAGCATACATCAACAGTAGTACAACAGTAGAGGAGCAGGATACACAGTAAAACAACAGTTATCAGCATCGTGGGGGACAGAAGCCCCAGTAGACCCAGTCATGCATATCATGTATAGCATTGTTTAATGAGTGATGTTTTTATGTTATGAGTAGATTTTACTAGACGTGTTGGTATGCATATGTGTCTTAAATGAAAAGCGCTTATGCATATTTCTATCGGATAGTCATGTGTTAATATCATACATTGAACTTGAAAGTACATGGATACATGATTGCCCAGGTGCGAGTAATGGCATGTCTATGAGTAAGAAGGTTGACTGTTCTTGTTCTTCAGGAAAGACGTGTTAGCATGATTGAGTTTAACTCTTGTGCTCTCATGATCTACTGACGTCAAGGCACGAAGCTGAAATACGATTAGAGATGGTGTTGCGAGTGTTTTGTTGACGGATGTTATCCTAGTATGGAAGAGTAAGATGCCATGTTCCTTGCTTAAGACTTATGTGTATACGTGAAATCTGTGATGGAGTGATCGTGTGCACATATGTCCAAGCGACTGGTGAAAAGTATTATTATAGAGGGGTCTATATGTAGAATCTTCCAAACGGTAGATTGGAACTTCTACATATGTTCACAGCTATATAGTATGTTTTAAATGTTTTCTGAATAGTCGGTGTTTGCAGCATTAGCTGTTGGTAAATTGTGGCTAACATAGTGCTCGCACGACTAAAAATAAAATAAAGGTTGGTTCTTTGTGAAAACTCAGTCAGTCTTATACCACTGAGGTCTTAGTGTGTTTCATGCTAAGGCGGTGAACTCATTCTTTCACCTATGCGGATGTGGATACCACCACAACCGTGTAGATGATGTTTCTTTGGCTGCAGGTACTTCGGTATAGTCGATGGGTTGGTAGCAGTGTGCTTGGGATATTATGACTGAAGCTCGCCGCGACAGTTATAATTGTCGGACCACGGGTTGTCCACTATTTTATAGGTTTGATATGGCTTGTGATGTTTGTGTCACTTATTCTTTGTTAAGCCATTATTGTTATAGTGTTAATAAGACTCAAACAGATAGGTGTTAAATGGCTATTTGTTGTAATTAATTTGTGATAGATGTG
Organism: Alnus glutinosa; assembly: GCF_958979055.1. Taxonomy (NCBI): domain Eukaryota; kingdom Viridiplantae; phylum Streptophyta; class Magnoliopsida; order Fagales; family Betulaceae; genus Alnus; species Alnus glutinosa. The sequence continues at coordinate 26,925,027 of NC_084897.1, read as the reverse complement.
TAAGTTGTAATTTTCGCTATTCAGATTTATGTTTTCCGCTGCATAGATAGATGTATGTTATACTCTGATTATTGGGTACATGTTATGGGGCATGTGCCATATGTTGGTTGAGCGACACATAGTCGTGCCACTGTGAGGACTCGTTTTATGTTTGTATAAAAAAAAAAAAGAAGGGGTCGTCACAGGAAATATGCAAAGCCCTTTTTTAATTTTTTTGGTTGGTCATGTTAGAATATAAATTAAATAATTATATTTAGTTCTTTCAATAAGTTTACATTTTTGGAATAAATTTTTAACTCCTACCAATATCCTTGTGATCTAGAACAACGTTTTTAGGGGAAACTCTTGTATTTGACCTTGTGTTGGTACTTTTCTTTACTGTAGTTTCAATTTCAAACTT